>NC_138657.1:3025000-3279239 GCF_964273445.1 Streptopelia decaocto | reverse complement strand
ATGACAGAGGGTGCTGTTCGGAAAAGTCAAGTATCACTGATAAATCAGGAACACACGTTAGTCATATCAGACCGTAATTGCCCTTTCCTTTCCCTATGCATCCAAGACTTCCCCACACATCAGGTGGAAATGTGGAGACAAATATTTTCCTTATAGTTTGCTTTTACCCTCAGTCCAACTGTGTGGTCGGTTCCATAGCATAATTGCCCTCTCGTTGTTTATCATGACCCAGTTTCTATACTCTCAGATGGTACGGGATTACTAAAACTAATTCTATTTTTAAGTTCTATGTTTGGATTTATTTTTGCTTATTTACTTTTACATTTCCTTTTGGAGTTATTGTGCTGCTGAAAACAATGTGAATTTTAGATCCTATAATAACAGGGCCATGAAGATGATCAGGGGCCTGGAGCACTTCTCCTGTGAGTGCCGGCTGAAAGAGTTGGGGTTGTAGTACCTAAAGTGGACTTCTAAGAAAGCTGGTGAGGGACTTTATACAAGGGCATGTAGTTATAGGACAAGGGGTGATGGCTTTAAGCTGAAAGAGGGTAGTTTTAGCTTAGATATAAGGAAGAAACTCTTCCCCCTGAGGGTGGAGAGAGCCTGTCCCAGGTTGGCCAGGGAGGTGGTAGATGAACCATCCCTGGAGACATCCCAGGCCAGGCTGGACGGGGCTCTGAGCAACCTGAGCTGGTGAAGATGTCCCTGCTCATGGCAGGGGTTGGAACTAGGTGGTCTTTAAGGTCCCTTCCAACCCAAACCATTCTAGGATTCTGTGATTCAATGAAAATATGCTTCACCTAGTGCAATTCCAGGATGTATTTAGTGATGTCGTATTCATTAAATTGAGTTCCAAGCTTAATCCTGCTGCTGAGCTTTGGTTTTCCAACTTTCAGTCAGACAGAGTTGAATACTCACCTTGAACTCACTCTATAATTACAGTAGTAGCCTAAGGGGTGGGCCCTGCCCTGCGATGTTTACTCTTTCAAATATTTTAAGAATGATAAAATGGAAAATATATTTAACAAGGGGAATGATAAACTTTCCATCCCACTGAACAGGTCACCAGTATGTAAAAAGCAGATGGATTTTGTCCAAAGCCTGTTTCATCCTACAGGTGTTGGTGAACTTGGACTGGGTCTATGTAATTGTTTTTTGTTCTGTGTCATATTAACATATTACCCACTCTTCCTCAAACCATCTGAACTATGGATATTGTAAAGCTTTCTATGTTTCACTAAAACACTTACCTATCAGTGTTGGTAGTGTAGCCATGTCCTAGATCAGCTTACAGAGCTTTACTGGTCTGTGTGGAATTTTTCATGTTCTTTTCTAGATGAGAATTTTCTTTCATTCTTTCCTGTGTACTCAAGGAAATACTGGGAGAATATATTATTTGCAATTGTCCTTATTTTTACTTTAGCTGCTAAAGTACCCCTCCTAATTTAATAGGTGTGGTGTTGAATGTATGGAGCAGGTGAAAAAGTAGGTGCGCTTTTTAAATATCCTTCTGCTTCCACTGGAGTTTTAGCAAGTCTGCATTCTATTAGAAATAAGAAGTTCTATAGATCTACTTTATAATTTGAAAAAAAAATATTATCTCCTTTCTGTTCATGGTTGACTGCCCTTTCCTCAAAGTACTGAGTTTCTAAGTCCAAGGAAAGAGCCTGCTATTTATTTATTAAATTTTAGGGGTTTGGAGGTGGGTTTTGTTTTGCTTTGGCAGACTTTCTTGTGTTGGTATAGGTCATCAAGGTAGCACTTAGGGATTCCCAAGCCGTTTTGAGAATGAGGTTTTTTCCCCTGTGCTGTAAGAGTTGCATCAATTTTGGCCTTGTCTTATTTTCTTATTCTTGTTTTCACAATTCTGTAAAGGTGATGAAAGTTGTGACTCCCTATGGTCCTTGGCAGTGTGCCACTTCTGTTTCTGCGGTTTTACTGGTTTTTGTTCCAACAACAAAGCTGTCCATGAAAGTTCCTTCTATCATGTATTTCTTTGCCCCAGTGCTTGGTAGCATTTGAGGTGACTCAAGCAGAGCTATGAATGGAGAACGAGTTTGACCCAGATACACCTGTTTGGAGGGTGTGTATCATGGTAGAAATTAACCGGTCATTAACAGACAAATCGTAGAACAGAATCACAGAATAATTACGATTGGAGAAGCTCTAGAGATCATGTAGTCCCACTCTTTGTTAAAAGCTCCCTGTGCAAGTGAGAGAATATACAGAGAACTGATCAAACTGATCAAACAAATTTATACTTAAAAGTGGCTTTTTTCTTGCAATTCTAGTATTTATAGGTGGACTTGAAATTCAAAATGGGATTTGGAGATTTTTTTCTTGATGTAACTCAGGTTGTCCCAAATTGTAAATCTAATGCTTCTCATTGGAATGGATCACAATTCATCAATAGCCTAAAATGCTCTAAATAGGCTAAATAATTCCAACGACCATTTGTTTTTCAAAATGTTACATTTAGTGATTACACTGAGATGTGTGAATTAAGGTACTTCTGATGGTTTAGCTCTGCAGATCATATTGTTGCCTGCTGAATTTCAGAAAACACATTCGTTTGCTTAATTTCAGTTGTTCCAATGCAGGTATTTTATTGTACAATATGTAATTCTGGGTCATGTGGAGAAAAGATTCAGTCTTCATCACTGTGGTTTCAAAGGTATGTGTTTTTTAATATAGTTTTCTGAGCTGTTTCTAAGAAATTCAAGCAAAACAACCAAACTCGGCTTTCTTTCACACTCTAAAAAGATATCTGGAATAACTGTGTAGATGTATCTGAGATGGACACTGCAGACTGGTGTGCTTAGAGGTTCTTCTTGCAGGGTAGGCTTGAGCAAAAGCAAGACTACTATGTGTGTACCTCTCACAGAGTAATCCCCACCTTGTTTTCATTTTCTAATCTTTGGTTTAGAATATGGATCAAGATCAAGCAGTGCAGTGTAAGTTTAATTCCTGTCAATGGTGTCCTGCTTCATGTGAAATGAAGATAAATTTGACAGGTAACTCATCTGTATCAAATTTTTTAAGCCTATTATTATTTTATATATATATATATTTAACATAGAAAAGTGAAGAAAAGCAGCACAACATGGTACAGGAAAAATATTTATTTTGCTAAAACAAAACAGAATTTTTAAAAGCAAACAAGTGAAAAGAAATTATCAGTTGTGTTATACATCGTGAAGTTATGGATAGGATCAAGAATAACAACAGGTGTGTATGGGAGCACTGCAGATTCAGTTAGAATTGGCCAATCCTGAGCTGAACGGGAAATATCAGACTCCAGTTTTGTGAGGAACTAGACAAAAAGGAAGCAATCCAGCCCTGCGTCAGTCAGTCCTGTTTGATTTGCACCTGACTTCAGTTTAGAGGTGGCTGCCACGTTATACCTGCCATGTGCTGCTGAGCTCTGTAGGCTCCACCTTTCTCTTCAGATTCTTAACAATTGCTCACAGGGACCAAAACTAACATTTTCTCTTGCAAGTCTTTGTTATAAACAACAACAAAAAAGTTATTAGTGTGATTAGAAATTAATAAAATCTGAGTTAAGAACAAAATTCACTTTCTCATAATTAAACACAAATTTAATCACTGAAAAAAAAAATCTATGTTGCTGAAGTACTAGACTGAAAAATTTGTACTAGTGACTTATATTAGCATAGATTTTCAGCCCTGCATTTTCTAGGTGTTTTTGTTATAGCTGGACCTGTGTGAGTGTCACAGAAGTTTAGGCAGTTACATGAGTAGTCTGACTATATAGCTTTAATCAGACATCTAAAGATGGTCTAGCTATCTATGATGAATAATTTAAATTTTATATAACAAATAATGGAGTAGAATATAAAAACTGACAATTGCATATGCTAAGAAACTTCTTTAGTATAAAGATTAGTTACTAGACTAATTGGAAATTTTGAGTGTGGGTACTGGACTTACACATTTCTTTCTCTTAGCTGTATAGTTTTTCATCCTTAAATCTTGAGAAGTGTCAATATAGAAATACTTCAAATTGAGAATTTATTCAAACTCATTGCTCTAAAAAGCATCTATATATATTTATAAAAGTAATTCCTTTCCCTTGATTGAACAAAATGAAAGAAAAATTAATTTTGACTGGTCTGACGTTGGTCTATTTATCTAAATGGCATTATAGTGTCTAAACTATGACTTTGTTTAAAGACTGACATGATGAATGCTAAATTAATTTTCTTAATTGATGACCATATATGAAACTTAATATGATAAACTTTTAAAGTCATATGTGAATGTGAATACATACGTAGCAAAAAGTCATTGTCGATTTTGTCTTTGGATGATACAATGTCATGTTGCCAGTCAGTTGGCCAAGTTGCAGGCATTTCCAAGACAACACAAGCACAATAGTAATTTTATATTCCCACCTGATATAATAGCAGATGGACAGTGTCTTGGTGGTTTTTTTTACAGAACAGAAATTAAATGGTTGGGCTGCAGTTCCTGGAAAAGTTGCTCTCACTCATTATTTCTGGCTTATTTATGTTTAAAAAATAATAACAACTAAGAACAAGACACTATTCAGTGACTTGTATTGCCGGAAATGATGACAGTGTTAAATAGATTTTCTTTTTGTAAAGAGGTCCAATTACTCCATTATTAATGATATTATTTAAGTACTCATTAAATGTGACATTATTTAATGGGTTCATGTTAGTTTAAAACCTTCATTAAAGGATTACTGTGGGGGGTTTTGTAATCTGGTATTTTTCCATCCATCCAGTACTATATTTTCTGCTCTCCTTATGAATTCAGAAACTTCTTTATTTGGACAGTGAATGTGGGATCTCAGGCCCTTGATGAAGGTGAAGATTATGTAGTTTTCAGGTGATATAAGAAACTGGAAACAGTTTCTTTATCAGCTTCTATTGTGTGAAATTATTGTATGAGGTTACAGTGATGTTTGTTTGTTCTGTGGGCCTTAATATCAGGTGGCAATTGACTGTCTTGATAAGTGTTTCACAATTGACCAACAGCAGAAGTGGATACAATCGCAATATGGGAAACAGGGCAACCAGGTCCTTCTGTATTTAATTGAGAGTACATCTTCTACACTGTGTAGTTAATAGAGAAGGAAGAATTAACATACAGTTGGCATAACTTTTTTTCCCCCTAACGTTGGATAAGTGGTATGTTAATGTCATAGAACTGAAAACAAACAAAGTCTTCAATATCTAACATTGTTACGTCTTGTAACTTTTTGTAGTTGGAGTCATCCTAATTGTTCCTAGAACTAGATTGCTAAGGATGGTATTACTGAAATATTTTTATCGAAACTTTGATAAATATTTTGAATTATGACCGTTAAGAAGTAGTTTTAATCTGACTGAAGTGTTTTATGTTTCCAAAGATGGAGGTTATGTCAATAATGAGTTTCTGTCACTCTTCCACTTGCTGCAAGTTATTGTTTGAGTTGGTTCATTTATTTAATTCAGGCTGCTGAATTAAGAACAAGACGGGAGGATTCTGGAATCTGTTTCAGAACTGGGAAAATCTGATTTCACTACACTGACATTGGAACTTGTATTAAGGATGTTCTGAGGTTCTTCAGTGAATTAATAACATTCCTCAGGGATCACTGTGTCAGTGAAAAATGAAGTATAAAAATATGAAGTGTATAAAACTTTTCCTATTTTGAAAGTGTGTCTAAGCTCTACCAGACTAAAAACTGACCTTGCTTTATATACACGCATAGATATACATATAAAAATAAATGGGGAGATATATAGAGAGATATATATGAGATGGATATATATACACAGATACGGTCATAGAGAAAAGAGAAACCAAAAGACAAAGACTAGCCAGACCAGACAAGCTAGACTAAAGTAGCTGAGGCAGACTAGAAGACTAAGCTGAAAACCTAAACATTGACACAATTTGCAACAAAAAAAAAAGCTGCAGAAAATGCCAGACTAGAGAATGTGTGCCTATTTAATTTTTTTTTAAATATATCTTTTCAATAATGGTATTAGTAAATGTAGGAACTGGCTCATTGTGCTCTTCTAGTTTCCTTCTGTTTTTTCTCTGATTTATTCCTGAAATCCCACTTGTCCAGGAGACTCTGCTTCTTATTTTTGTGATGCCAACTCTTTTCAAAATATTTCAGGTGTGTTCCATGATGGAATGATATTGAAGAAATGTCATTTCCCACTCCTCTTAATATTCTGGTTGCATATGCTGTAGTTAATCTGGTTACTTCACCTCTTGTAGGCTTTCCAGATTCATGAGGCACAGGTCATTTTCCTCTGAATTGTCCCACAGTGATTCAAAGTGCAGAGGCCAGAATACTCCCATTGCTACTCTTTGCCAGGTTAATGAAAATTTGTTTCATAAGCATAGAGACCAGTCTGTTTCCTACAGTAGTTACTGGAATTTTCCTTTGTTTACTTTCTTCCTTAAATCTTGATCAGCTGCTGCTTAACAATGGCTCATATCATGCTCACTGTAGCCATCTCTCCATCCTCTCCTACTTCCCACCCTTGCTACACCAAAATTCTGCATTTATTTTTATTTCTTCCTTCTTTCTCCAGCAGTGTCTCTGCCTAAACCCACTTCACTCCTTCACTGATCTTTGCCAACCCTGACCTCTTCATATCTACTCCTTGGCTCTGACTGAATGCTGGATGCTGTAATTCGACTTTCTGCTGCTTTCTCATGAGACCCTTTCTCCTTCTGATACCTCTCCACAACTCCTGTCACTCCTCAAATTAATCACAACATAAACTTCTTGCATTCAGCTAAGCTAATTAACTCTGTTATCTCCTTTTCATTTAACCAGTAGCCCTTCTTAACTCTCCAAATGATGGTCACCAGTTGTTATCGGGCACTGTACTCTCCTTATTCTTTCATGCCGTGGGACTCCTCTTAATGTGCTCAGTTACAAATGCCGTCTCTGTGGTGGTGAACATGAGAAACTCGTCCTCTCCTTTCCCATGAAACATCACAGCAGGATGCCGTTCAGGTCCAAAACAACTTTGTTTCATGGAAAACAAGCCTTCTCCTCTGAATTGTCCCATTGGTCTGTGGTAATTGTGCAGATTAATGTGGCATGCACAATTCATGTTTTGAATATCTAATAAGCTCTGATGAGAGAACATTAGGATTACATGTAGTTTAAATTGACATACTGCAGCCAGTAGCAGTAGGGTAGGGGACTGGTATTTTGAGAACATCTGAAGAGTGATCAGAGTCGTAAATTTGAAATCAATAAGCAGTATCAGGTTGGAGAGAGAGGATCAGTCATCCTTGCCCTAAATTGTCTATATTTAAGTGATTTCAGAAAATTTTCCCTCTTGACTATTGCATTTGTTGGTGGGAAACCATGAAGGAATGAAAAAGTTTTTAAGAGAAATGAAGTGACTTTCTGTTCTCTTTCAGAAGTTGTAAAGTTAAATACAAGACGAACTGTATGATGTCGAGGGTGTTTCATACTTAATACTCAGAATTAAGCACAAAAGAATATTGTGTTTTCTCTTATTAATCTACTTTCTTTTGATTATGATCCATGTAGAATTTTTTAAAAAGTGAACATGCTGATTTTGTTTAGTTTTTTGATTAACCATGTACCATGTTGGTTGCCTAAATAATATCATTGTATTTTGTTCCAGATGACTATGATTTAAGAGAATCTTTAGAAACTGTAGAGGTACTTAAGCCTTGCTTCCAAAACAGGGACAAATAGAATATGTAATCTAAGCCTATAACACTGTGTAAGGTATATTATAGAATCCTAGCTTCATAGAATCTATGAGTTGGACCCACAAGGGTCATGGAGTCCAACTCCTGTCCCTGCACAGGACACCCCACAGTTCACACCATGTGTTTGAGGACGTTGTCCAGTCTCTTCTTGAACACTGTCAGGTTGGGGCTGTGACACCTCCCTGGGGAGCCTGTTCTAGTGTCTACCACCCACCTTTGTAGAACCTCTTCCTCATGTCCAACCTATCAAGGTACTCCCTGTAAAGTCCTCACACCTAATTTCTGGGCTGTATTTGCTTTTGTCCTTTTTTTAAGTCTTAGAGAGTGGAGTTTTTTCGGTTTATTTGATCGATCAATCACTATACAGTGGTGTTCCTTCCATGCAGAGATCTGCAGCAGACAAGCAGATCTTACTTTAGCCACCCCTTTGGGATCACAGAATCCCAGAATGTCAGGCATTGGAAGGGACCTGGAAAGCTCATCCAGTGCAATCCCCCCATGGAGCAGGAACACCCAGATGAGGTTACACAGGAAGGTGTCCAGGCGGGTTGGAATGTCTGCACAGAAGGAGACTCCACAACCTCCCTGGGCAGCCTGATCCAGGCTCTGCCACCCTCACCAGGAACAAGTTTCTTCTCATATTTAAGTGGAACCTCCTGTGTTCCAGTTTGTACCCATTGCCCCTTGTCCTGTCACTGGTTGTCATCGAGAAGAGCCTGGCTCCATCCTCCTGACACTCCCCCTTTCCATATTGATCCCCATGAATGAGTCCCCCCTCAGTGTCCTCTTGTCCAGCTCCAGAGCCCCAGCTCCCTCAGCCTTTCCTCACACGGGAGATGCTCCACTCCCTGCAGCATCTTGGTGGCTGCGCTGGACTCTCTCCAGCAGTTCCCTGTCCTGCTGGAACTGAGGGGCCACAACTGGACACAATATTCCAGGTGTGGTCTCCCCAGGGCAGAGCAGAGGAGCAGGAGAACCTCTCTGACCTACTGACCGCCCCCTTCTAACCCACCCCAGGATGCTGGGGAAGGCTGGTTAATGAGCTGTGTTCCTAAATCTGCACAGGACGCCCTTTGCGCTCTGTGTTATAATTCAGTAAAAAGCAGAGAGCTCCAAGTTACCACTGATTGAGCCTGGTTGAGACTTGCAGACTGGACAGCTGTGTTAGTCTAGCATGCAACTCAACCCAATTAGCTCTACCCTGAGGCAAGGCATATTTGCTTCCATCTAGACCTGATGTAAACATTCCTCTTCCAAACACCAGGTAGTATTTGCCCTCAATTTTGTACTGTACTACTGGGACATAAAGGCTTCCTATGTTGATATTGTCAAGGGCCCACATCCTGGACACCTTTGCAAATGTGTATGTGACATTAATACATTTTAAATCAATTTTTAACATTTGGATTAGCAGTGTGGTGCAGTACATACATATCTCTTCAGTCTCATCTGCTTGTATTTTTAACTTGTTCCACACCAGGTAAAGCCTCCACCTTTGATTCTTATTGTCCACAGAAGCACCCCAAGTTGTCTTTCTATTAGTAACAAAAAAAGGATGAATCAAGTTACACCATTAATTTAAAAAAAAAAACATATTGAACAATTTAATACTTCAGGAGGCTCTAATGGCCTCTCCTAGGTAAATGATGTTTTTCTCCAAGGTATATGGTAATATTAACAAATATAGGGAGCTTGGAAAGAACTTACGAAAGTGCACATGTCAGGACTTCATAATTTCTAAACTGTTGGGCCTGTTTTCTGGCATATTGGGCTACTTCTCAATTTAGTAGGCAGTAAGATAGGAAAAAAGTATGTCTAGATGTGTATTTGATGTTCTTAAGGTGTTTTTACAAAACAGAGCCTTTTGAGTATGATCATATAAAAGACTATGTATTTTTGTGTGTTTGTTTGCGTAGCTCAAATAAGAGTCAAACTTCCAATGTGCTTTTTTCTTTCTATTGGCTTTCTTTTCAGTGTACTGTACTAGGTGTGGTCCAGATGAAGTTAATTTTCTTGATAACAGCCTTTGTAGTGCAGCCTTGATTAACAGACCAGTGTTTTGGCTGTTGCTGAGCAGGTTTTTTTTTAAATAAAATTATAACTTTGTGCTACCTTTAACAAATACCTTAACAAAATTTATGAACTGCAGCAATAAAGTTTAACTGATTGTTCATTTGTATAAATATTTTCCCATCATTTTCATAGGATCTAGGCGAAAGCTACGGAAGAAAGTATTTTCAAAATTTTTATAATTTTTCTAAATTTTCATTTCAACCATCTTGCAGTTGATATTTTGTTTGAAGAAAAACTAGTTTTATGAAGGAGAGAAGCATCATTGTAAGGTTTCCTTTCTAACCATGCAACTCTAACAGCACTGAAATGCTGCAAGAGCAAGCATCTGTCCTGAGCAACTTTTCCTGGTAGAATAAGAATTATCTTCTTGGTGTCAAGTATATTATAATTCTTTTGGAGTAATAAAAAGTCTTCCCAGTAAAATTAAAATTCAAACTGTGAGTGGGTTTTATGTATGCCTAGAAAAAAGGACCAAAAATCACCCATTATTAATACCATATGTATTATTAAATTTCATATGTGTCAGAGTAAAAAAAAAATACTCGAATACCAGTTTCTTGAAATCAGTTCAACAGAATTTTCTTAGCAGATTTTTGGCTGCCCGCTTTTGGACATGCACATTGCAATATCCAGAAGTATAATTTCTGCTTTAGTAAAGAATTCTGTAATATATAAGTAAAGGCCACCTACTCCTTTTACTCTTTATATTTCTGGAGTTTGTTTGGCCCTGTCACCATTGCCTTGATTTTCCTCAGTCTTTCTTTGGCCAAAGATTGCGAAATCTCTTCCCTGAGTCCCACTTGACTCTGCTTTAAGGAGGAACAGCAATGAAGGGGTTTCTTTGTTGTGATGTTACAGTGATATTTTTCCTTCTCATGTTTTTTCAGGCAGTTGTTATTGGATAGTAAAGGTCACAAAATTATATTTTTATTCTTTGGTTATTTAGTAGTAGATGGTAGAAATAAATCTGCATCCTGTTTTGCAAACTTATCAGTCAAAACATGGAACAGAAGAATGCCAAGCATGATACATCATGTGCAGATTTTTCTCATTATTTTGTAACCTGCAAATAATTGCTTGAAAAACATGGGCTTAAAATGAATATAATGTTGATTTAGGAATTACATTAACAATAAAACTTCTGGAATATTTGAGGGGGGGAAAACGGCTCAGAATATTTTTCTTAATTTCTTGGTACACATCTTAACTAAAAATTAGAGTGGTGAGATTTTCTGAGGACTTATTGTTTTATTTTTAGAACAAAAAGCTTGGATTTATTTCTGACCAAAGTCGTACAGGAAAGAAGAAAGAGACTAAGCCTGGCTCTATTGAAAGCTATTCTAAAACAGAAAGCTGAACCTGGAAAGACTAAAATGAACCCTGTGCAGTATAAGCAGAGGCTTGTTGGTTGAGGTGTCCCCTCTGGGATAAAGGAGAATATCCCAATCTGTTTCTTCTGTTTCTCATGCTTTGCCTCTCTTTTACCCTCTGAAAGCAATTCAAATGGTCTTTAGGTTAGCTCGTATTTGCAATATGATTTTTTTCATCTTACCTTTTGCATTTTAAGAAAAAAAAAGGTGGATTTTTTTGTGTTTTGGTTTGTTTTTGTTTTTGCTTTTGTTTTTTTTACAAATTCTACCTAAGACTGTGTCATTTTAATGACTTTTTGTGACCCACAGATGTCAAAGAGGCCAGGAAATTATGCAGATGCTTTCTTGACAGTGTGTTATCAGTTGCTAATTCTGCCAGAGAATTTTAAGTGCATTTTTTCTGACTCATTCTTTGCATGTGTATTGTTACCAGTGCATGCGGAGGCTGGGAGGGGTTCTTTGGCAGAGACGTCCAGGTTGGATAAGATAGCACACATCCCAGAAGAAAATTAGAAGCAGGTAAACCTGGAAGGAAAGTTCACACTGCACTGTAATGTGCCGTGTTAACATACCAAAATGGATGAGGGATGTAAAAATATCTTGTTATCTGTAACAGGTTGTGCTGGGGATCCAGTTTAAAGAGGAACCTATGTTTGATCTTTCTCAGCTTCAAACTTTCCTCATTTTGTTTTCCACTTGGCATGTGCTGCTGAGATACTGTGATCTGATTTTTGACTCTTTGGTTTCTTTTTTTTCGTAAACTTCAAACTTGTGCCTCCGATTTGACGCCTCCCGTTTCGTCTTCTTATGAAGAAGAAAAAAGCAACAACAACAAAACAAAAAAATGATAAAAATAAAAAACCCCAAGCCCCAAGGTGTGCCAGCTTCAGTAAATGAGAGGTAATAAGGCTCGGTGTGTGTGTGCCAATGAGTCTGTAAAGAACAGCTGCCACACCTTAAACCTCAAGCAGTATTTACCAGCCAACATCGCCAGGATTTAACATACCAGCTCCTATTTATTCAAAGTGTTTCCACACAAGCTAATATTCCAGCCATGTTTGCCATAGACAGAAGGTGCCAGTTCTCGCCTTATCTCCCTTTCCATTCCTAGCACTGCTATTGTAAAAGGAATTTGTCAACAGTGCTGCGTTCCTTGGCTTTTACCAAACAAATTTGGACCACAAGGAAGGCACATCCCAAGATGTCCCCGTGCTCCTGATGCCTGTTTGATTTCTCTCTCCTCTTCCCCATGTCAATGAACAGCTTCATTTTTATCTGTTTGGATTCAGTCACAGCCTTGTGAGACAGCAAAATATACATCAATATATAGATAATTACATTGGCAGGGTAGTATCAGACAGGCTGGGAAGTTTTATCAATGCGCTTTCTTAACGATAAATATTTAATAGGTAGTACCCGTGCTGAAACAGTACGTGCTAATCCCTGCATATAAAGCCCAATTTTTTTCCCCCAGATGTATTAATCTGGTTTTAACTTGTCAAAACCAAATAGAAGTTGAATGCTAACACATTTACAGTGTGACTTTTATTCGTTTTTTTTTAAAGCAGGAGAATTAGTGCATTTGTCCCAGTCAGGATTTGTGAGCGTTGTTGACAGTCAGTCTCCTAAGAGTGAAACTTCAATTCAGAGATACAGCCCCAGATGAACTACACACCCTAATGTGAAATGTTTCGGCATGCCCTGTTCTCAGCCTGAATAAAGATGGTTCATTTCACCTTGGGGCCTGACTACGAGGCTATAGGCTGGTCTGGGTGGGAGGCTCCCCCATTTCACCTTTTGATGCTGTGCCAACTCAAAAAAGAATATATCAGGATTCCTTAGGTCAAAGAGAGGGAGTGAGAGGGAGCAAGACTCTGCGGCTCAGCGGTTGGGGCACCTATTTAGAAGAGGGGAGATCCCTGTTCTGATTTCTGTACCAGATCCTCATGCTAAATAGCTATTAGAGTTCAGAGACGCGGGTCTGCCCCCACTGCCAACCCGCAGGTAAAGGAGGGCATGGAAGCCAAGTCTTTCCACTTCTTAGGTGCATCTTGCAACCACTGACCTGTTGTATAAAAAAAGGGGCATTGTTACCACCTGAAACATCTGTGGGGTTTAAAAGAACAAAAATGTCTCCTGCTAAAGTCTAGAAGACACATTCTGGCTGTGAACCCTGACCAAATGTCAATGTCTCTCTAACTTCTGAGAAGAGACAAGTTTTTATGAAGGTTTCTTCTTTCCACGTTCCCTGTTGATGGGAGCTCATGCTCTGTGCAGGCTCTGCTTAAAATGCTGGGGACTGTGAAGTATGTTGTGGGTCACGGTGACAGTGATGGGCCTCAGACCCATCCCAGCGTGGCCTTGTGTGCAATGAAGCATCTTCTTTTTGTCTTGCCTCTTGATGGTCCACCTTGGAGAACTGTTTGTAGCACGTCTGTTCGGAGCTACAGAGCAGTCAGGCTCCTCATGCAAAGCAGGGATCCAGCGCAAGGTCCAGGCAGCTGCATTTTAGGGCTGTAATACTTATTTATTTATGTTTTTAATATTACATTACCTGCTTAAGACCACACGGCGCATTTATGGTGATATTGGGAGTTCACAGAACTCATGGACCTCAGACTGGTGCCGTACCTGTGCTTTTTCCACAGCACAAAGCATTATTTCCATTTAAAAGGCTGCTTTTTCGCACTCTCATGAGTAGTTGAAGAGAGTAATCAAGCATATTGAATAGTGTGCTATAATCGCTTCCATAGTTTATGAAATATTATTAATGATTTAATGCATTCTGAAAGTTTCTCAAAAACAGAGCACGTTGAGGTACCTTGATATTCTGGAGCTTTCTGTTTTTCACATATACTTGCTTTTCCTTTACTATTTAAATTCACGCTCTCACTTAATTTGCAATGGGGCTTTAGTTTCCTGTGCAAATTAATGAAGTCTGTCCTTAGGCACAATCAGATATTATCAAGCCTCCTCAACTCCCTCCTCCAAATGAAGGCAAACTGTTAAAAAAAATGTTTTCTTCACAGAAATACCTACATTCATGCATTTCAGCAGCTATATTTAATATATACAATCAGAACCAACTTCATCGCTAAAACATCAATGATTAAATAACTAGCTCTAGAGAACATTAAGCAATATAAAAAAAAACCATTCTGTAAAGCCAATGTTGAGATTTCATTCTCTCAGCTGAAGAGGCTGTTGATCATCTCTTACTCTGCTTCAGGCTGTAACCTAAAACAGTAACAATTTGGTAGAACAAACAAACCTAGATATGGAGATCATTCAATTCTGTGTACTAAGTGTGGCTCTTTAATCTTTTTAGGCCATCAAATGACTTTGCAAGTGCTGTTAACGCTCATGCTTTTTTCTTGACTTGCTTTTTTTTTTCCTTGACTTGCATTATAATAAAAAAATAATGGTGAACAGATACTAATAAAAAAATCAAGAATAGGATAACATTGTTACCTTGTGCTATAAAAACAAGCAATTCATAAAAAACAATACAGTTATTTAATTTTCTCTGCTAAAGATGTACTTCCATTGATTTTCTAATCAGGCTATTGAAAAGTTAAATCCTGTGGAGAAAATACACAAAAAAATAAAGTGTTTTCCTCTCATTCAAGTAAGTATGAACAAGAATTAATTTCATTGGCCTTCACAGAATTGTAGAATCATGGAATTGTTTTGGTTGGAAGAGAACTTCAAGGTCAAGTCCAACCGTTAACCTGACACTGCCAAGCCACCTTTAACCCACGTCCATGAGAACCTCATCTCCATGTCTGTCCAACCCTCCAGGGATGGTGACTCCAGCACTGCCCTGGGCAGCCTGTTCAATGCCCCACAGCCCTATGGGCAGGAAATTGTTCCCCAGATCCAACCTCAACCTTCCCTGGTGCAAATGTGAACTGAAAACTGTAAAAATCCAACAAAAGTATGGCGTCTTTTTGGCAATCCTAAGAAAGCGGGAACTTGTCAAAAATGGTAGCTAAATTTGCTTCCTGAACTCTGTATTTAATTGAAAAAGTGAACTCTTTTCTTTGCATGCATCTCTCAAGCTTGTCCAAAGGAGGAGGTACAGACCCACCCATACAAACCAGTCATTCTCCTAATGTATGAATGTCGCTGTAAAGCATTTTAAATACTGAAAATGCTGAAACTGAGTGGCACCCATGCTTTTCCTGCAAAGTTTACAGTTTCTCAAAGCAGACTTTGTACTTTTGTGCAAATGAGCGCACTTTTTCAGTAGAGGGAGTACCGAGAAGATGGCACTTAGTCCTGTTAATCCATAGCTGTTGGCACACTGCAGAGCCTTGGTTCCCGAATAGTTATGTTCCAGACATATATATCTAAAGAGCTCCATAATGGAATTCTGTATTACTATATTCCCAGCAGAATGGTTGGAATCTGTTTGAAACGGGGAGTTTCCACAATGGAGATATTGTCATGCAGCAGATGGCTCGAGACTGGACCCTACACAAGAAATTACTGGCAACTTTTCTCCATTCTCTAGCATATAGGTACCATCATGTGCGTTTCGCTTAAACTATTACCACAGTATTATATCAGTAACTGTAGGGATAGTGAAATACTCATGAATACATATGCGTGTCAAATAAATCAAGCAGTGAAGGCCAGTTTAAGTTCTTCGTATTTATGCTGGTAAGATATTAGTCATGCGGATTTTGCTACTGAAGCCAATGAGATGACTCACACAGGGGAATAAGATGGTGAAAATCTGTCCCTAGGTGACTTCAGAAACACATTATATTCATGTGCTGAAACAATTATAATTTCACAGCGGCAGTTTACCTTTAAAAATGTTATGTAAAACACTGCAGAAGAACTGAATCATGATGTGACCAGCTTAAGTTTAAAGGGAAGAGTTATTTTATGGCAAATTTTTGCTCATTAAAACCCCACAAATAATTATCAATGTCTTTTGAGTGTTGCTTCCCTTGTACTGCCTTTCTCCTGAATAATAACATATGTTGTATTTGGCTTAAGAATTTTTTTGGGAAAAGAGATTTTCAGTGACCATCGTAAAAGCACATGGACTCTCTCCTTCTCTGAGGTTAAGCTGTTCCACTCTGCATAGTGTTTTCCAGGTCATTATTGATATATTCACCTCAGATTAATTCGTGCCATTTACTGACAAAGAGCAACACGTTTATAGCTTTGTCTGCTGTGTCTTAGCTGGGCATCCTGACTACTTGGTCCTTAAATGTTCCACAGGAGGGATTCATTTGCCTTTGAATAGATTTTTTCTCTTTTTGTCTTCCCAGATTCAGCTTAAGTTTTCATTTCAGGCAATAAAAGTTTCTGCTTAAACATCTTATTGATGGAAAATCCCTGCACATGGAATTTTACAGCAGAGGGCATGATTATCGTTAGCTTTCCGTTTCTCCAATCAGAAATAGTAAACTAAATCGATTGTCAGGGATTAGGTGCGACAACGCTGGCGACTGTAGACGACAGAAGTACCAAACTGTTAACAGCAGTGTGTTCCAGCTTGTTTTTCACTAATGAGAAATGACTAGTCTTTCTGGGGAGATGTATGTCTTTACTACAAAGGAGGCGATATGTTGTTGTGATATTGGTGTTTTGCAGTATCCAGCATGGAAAATCATTTACTGTCTTTGTTTTCTGAGTTATTTGACTCAAAGTATTACCCTTTGGGGCGTGCTGGCAGTAGACAAATGCAGTTTATGTAGCAGACTAAATGTTGTATATCCAACCCTTTTTACAACATTATTTTGTTGTCAAATATTTCTGATTATGTTGTTCTTGCAAAACTGTCCCCGGTGCTTTTGATGAACCTTAATAGGCCTAAGTCCAGCGTCTTAGATTAATTGATTAAATAGAAAGAGATAGTGAGAATTTGCCCATGTTTGAGTAAATAGGACCAAGGATCTGCAAACGGAATACAAATGTGGTTGGTTGGCAATTACTGCTAAGTGTGTTCTCTGGTTCTATAATTTAATACTCTTGAGAATGTGTTATATGCCAGTTACCGTTTTTTTTCACAAACAAAGCAAAGTACCATCAGGACACTGTCCTTTTGCACAACAGTAATGCTTTTGCCCATTAGGAAAGAAGTTACCTAATCTGAGAATGGGTCAAACAAACAGGCCAACCTTTTTATCGTACCATCATCTCAAACACTCCAGAGAGAGATAAAAACGGGGCACAGAGTAAGTTTTGGAGCTAGGAATAGTTCAGTTTTCAACAGAACAAACAAAAATTATTAAAAGGAGAATCTCAGGTAATTGTTCACAGGCAGAGAGGCTGGAAGTTGTGCATTGGCTTTATTAACTTTTTTTGTTCTCAGTAAACACAGGCATGTGCCAGCATCTCCAGACCCAAACACTCTTGTCCAGCAATCACGTGTTGAGTGCATGGGCAAGTCACCCGTGAATCTTTCCAGAGTTCATGCTGAGGTCCACTTTGTGTTCATTCTTACTGTGTTTCCTGGGAAACAGAAACTGTGTAGAATAATAGTGGTTTACTAATGGCTGGGAGTATCGTGTTTGATGGCAAAGTACATTGTATGCCCATAATGCTATTTTTCCTTGGCTCTGTATAAGCATCGTTCAAAGTTTGAAAGTTTGGGGGTTTTGTTTTTGCCTTTTTTTTACAAATTTCAAACATCAAATAATAACTGTTTCTGTTGGAAGTCAGAAATCTTATTCACCACATACATACAGATTCTCAGTTTGGCTTCTCTGGCAAGAATATTCCATCAGTCCTTGTTGTGTAGTTGGGAGGTGCTGCCTTACATGTATCTCCTGCATGATTCTACTTATGTTCCCAAAAGGAATGCAAAGAAAGGAATATAAAGGTCAACAATAAGTAAGAAGTAAATTGTACTTTCCTGCTTTACTCACACCAGCAAGGAGAACTGGAGGGATTTTGAACATTTTATTTTCATTCACCAGGATAATTAAAAAGGATGAAGTATTTTGAATCTCAACAGCCTTCATTTCTCAATGGATTTGTGGTCATGCTCAAAAACCTTGTATAATTTAAGAAGAGATTACAAACTTGATGGTTGTTCACAATGTTAAAACTATGAAACAACAGTAGAATGAAGCATGTGTCTCCTCCATAAGCTGAAATTTACGTTATGTATAAACTCTTACCGATACTAGAGAAAAAACTCTTATTGTGTTAGACATTTTTTCAAGATCGGTAAAGCCATAGAAAATCACAGTGAAAACTGGAGATTTTAAAGTAGTGAAATAGAGATTCACTGCAATGGAATGACAGAGGTTAAAAGTCAGATGAGGATACAGTATGTCAGTGTTTTCTTGGAAGACAACGTCCTTTTGTGAGTCAACCTGGTAGAGAAGGAGAGGAATTATCGAAACATGGACAGAATTGGGAGACAGCATATTTGGCTTAAAACCAAAGGGCATAACTGGATCGTAAATCAAGTTTTGTTTAGATACCTTCTAGCTCCTCAATCCAAAATACAGTTCTGTAGTTTTTTAGATGGAGAAGCTCTTTGCTCATGGTGCCTTTTCTTGTTTTGTGGAATAATTAGAATCTGCCAGCTCAATGGGATTCACCCTGGTAAAAGGACATTGGGGGACACCATCTTCTGTTGCAGACATGTGACTCCACCACTGTGTTGTTCTTGAGTAATAATTCTGCAGAATAACATCAGCTTAACTTAATTTTCTCCAGAAGACATTCCTAGGTTAACAGCAGGGCTCTCTGGAAGAATTTTAGTTAATCATTTTCTCATTGGCAGGTGATGTTGTACAGAAATATTGTGCTCAAAATTTTAATTTGTCAAAGTTTCCAGTAAAACAGAAGCATTTTGTTTTATTGATCTAGGTCAGCCATTGGCAATCTAGAGTTGGCACACTCTATAGGAAATATCTTTATGGAAAGCTCCATGTTTGCGTATTGCACTTAGATCATGTACTAAAAGATCATGTACACTGTGGTTTGTTGAGGTGCCTTTCTCATGACAGCTAAAGAAAAGTTTTAAAAGTATTCAACATCATTACCCTGAAGAGTTGTAGGGAGCCAAACAGCAATGACACAAGTCAGCCATGGTTGAGCCTTCTGGACTGTGGAGATTGCTCAGCAAAGGGAACCGACAACGTGGAGCCACCAAAATGTGCCACTTCTCTACCTTCTCCCAGAGATCCTGTCCTTGAAAGGTGTGACCATTCCCTCTGCTGCCCCTGTTGATCCCGACTCTGCTGAACACCTTGAAACTTCAAAATAGTGAACTGAGAGTGCTGTAATGAGCAGTTCCAGAGGTCTACTAGGAAGTCTTGGGATGATGTTCATTCAACACCTCTTCCACTAGAAAAGCTTCCGCAAGTAGCCTCTGCTGTAATTCAATATTCTTGAATTACATAGTGACCAGAATTCGTGACGTTAATGACCTTTTTGCTGATGTTTCTGTGTCAGCACAGATTTTTTGCAGTGATGTTTGGGAGCCTATAACAGAGATAGTCGTAACTCGGCAAAAAATGATCATATGCGTTGGCATAAGAAGTTTGAGCCAGCTGGGTGTCTCCTGAGTCAAATAACGTGACGAAGATAAGCTTGGCAGATGAAAACCTCCCAGCATGGAAGGTCCTTGATGTCTTCTGATTGCTATGGCAGGAAAAACAAAAGTGAAAACACCACCAGAAAATACTACGCGAAGTCTTTTTATAGGCTGATGCTTCAAATCATGTCAGTAGAGCTGTAAATTTAAGCTTCTGGCACAGGGTGTAACATTCCAGAAAAAGAATATTCTTTTTTTTTCCACAGAATCAGATTTAATGTTTAATAACAAACAGTGTGAATGTGGCCCAGTGAACTTAAACACATCAAGGACAGTGTTCTCAAATAAAGTGGCCTGCAAAGGTAGCAGAGTTCAGTTCTGGTCTTGTGGACCTTTGAAGCTAGTTTGTTTAGTTTGGGACAAGTTTATATACATGAAAGAGGACTGTATATTTTGGCTTTGGAATCTAGATTGCTGTTTAACCACCATTCATAATTATGGTATTACTTATTAATCTTTGTAGCCTTAGGTCAGTAGAGATCTGAAATGCATCTGCATGGCTCCAGCGTGTCATTTTGTCTCATATTCTATCAAGTGACAGATGCTTTTAAAAATAAGCACAGCAACAGCACGTAATAATTACATGTCATTTTTTTTCACAGCTCAAAGTGCTTAAAAAATAGATCCAAAATCATTGTGTGTGTTGTAGATGGAGAAAGTGAAAGCCAGAGAAGCATCTTTACTCTTCTATGAGTCCTTATATCATGACAGGGCAGAGACAGGAGTCAAACCTAAGTCCTTTTAGCCCCAGTCAAGTGCCCTGTTTACTCCATCATAAAAAGAAATAAAATAAATCTATGTTTTCCTAGTAATTCTGTAATCACATTTTGTCTACATTCTGAGTCGCTTTTCTGGAAATTTACTTCTCTAGCTATTAGGATTTTCTTTGAAAGATTCCACTCTGAGAAGGCATTTATACCTTAAACTGTAAGAGCTTCTCATTGACAACAGCTCAAATTCTCTGTTAAATTTTCTGCTAAAAAGCAGTTTCACTGCCTGAGCGTAACTTGCTCAAACTCAAGTCAGTGAAGGGTTATTTGGGGTTAACATTCGGGTAAGCAGAGTTCTTCTTTTCTGCTTTTAAACAGATGCTATATATTCATTGTTAGGTTCAGATGTTAATGTTTAAGCGAAGTTCCTTAAATAATAATAGGCAATTTTGAATTTAATATAGGTAAATGTAAATATAGCTCTTATTCCTTATGTTTCTCAAAATAGTTTACTTGAAACTGTTTAAAATTCTGCCTTTCTGCAGAGCCCTTTCTCATTTTCTTGTGCATTTTCCTAGATTTTTCCATGGTAGGTAGGATGCTAAGTTCTTACCACAGGTCAGACACTGTAATTTTCCATGTGCTACTTAGATGTTTATGTGAGATTTGGAATTAATCACTTATACAGTTCGCCCTCATAACGTGGTTTATCCGTTACTGATTCACAAGGGTAAGTATAAAGTTCTTAAACTACTGATGGTGCCTTTATATAAATTAACAATGCCATTAACCTGCATTCAAACATTGAATTATTTTTCTGAAAAACCTCTCCCTCGAGAAAGGGGTTGAAACCATAAAATCAGAAAGGTTCTTCCTATAGCAGCCCTTGCAGTGCTAAAAACACACCGTGGCTATATATAAATAATCTCCTTTTCTTTCAACATATAAATTTACCAAGGAGTGCAATGGGTAGCTGAACACCTTAGGGAGCTATAAACAATTATACTGGAGCCAGAAACTTCAGCCTTTTTTCCGCAGGAAAGAAGACTTGTCTTTTTTGTTAGCAGCTGGAATAGAAACAGGCAAGATCGGTTCCAGTGGCTGCATTGGTAGCTTTCCCATTATCCAGGGAAAGAAAAGGGGGCAAAAGAGGGAGGAGGAAATTATGTTTTTTTAGGGAGCATTATTTTGTCTTCACAAACAGGATTTTGTGAATAGTCTCTTGTTTTTTTCTGTTAGGTGCCCTGAAATGGGAAAACAGTCCCTCAAAACACAAACTACTTAAATAAATTTATTTAGCTTAATAACTAACAACATTTTCAACTTCAGTTGTGAAGAGTTGAGATGGTTCGTGAGTGGAACAGCCAAAGTCTCCTGTCTCCAATTAAATGCCTTTATGGGAATGTATGAAATGATGGAAATCCAGTTTTCAGATTACCTTGAAAAACATTTAACCTTGCGAACTTCACATATAATCCTTAGTAACTGTAAATGTTTAGTTAGTGCTGGAACCAGGAGGAGCTCCTCCACTTAGCCCTTTTAAAAAATAAATACTAAAAAATTAATTTACTAGGATGAGGGCAGGGATGACATGGAGTTTTGCTGAACATTTACTATTTTAAGACTTATTTTCAGGTCACACGAGGGCAGGTTGTGCTCAGAGTCACACCAAACGACTGCTCTTCAGTATATCGGCCTGTGTAAAAGGCAGCGAACCTGTGGCTTATGTCTTGTAAATCTATCACAAAAATCTATATTCAAAGTCATAGTGTGTTTATAAACTAATCAGAGTTTCAAGCAGATCTTTTCTGAAAAATTTCAGGGATTTCGTGCATTGCTTATTTCCTAGGTGAGATGCACAGATGTCTGGCTCTGATGACACCCTTTGCTCTTATAATTTCATTTATAGTATTTGATACTGGTATTGGGTGCAGAATAGGAAAACGTGCCTGTGCACCAGAGGAGGGGGGTTTTCTTTGACCATAGTACCTGCATATTCAAACACAAAAAGCACAAGTTTTGTCTCCCTTTAAGCCTTGTAGTTGTAGGAGTGATTGCTTTGAAATGCACAGTTACTTTAGGACGTATGTCAGCTGCCTAATACTAAAATTGTCAGCACTACTATGTCCATGATCTCATACTGATTTCTCACATATTCTATTGCAAGTATATTTTTATGGCATTTAGTCTATTTTTTTTTTTTAATGCAGCATTCATTTCAGTTTCATCACTGGAGTAAAAGGAAGATGTATGAAAGCAGCACAACACATAGTTTTTCTTCTCCTCCTGCTTATATACTTCAGATATTTAAGTTTATACCAACTACCTATAAACCGTGTTCTTGAACCTCTTTGTGTATGACTAAATTTCCATCTCTTGCTGACAGCTGGAGTTGTCTTTTCTACCACAGCACCACCTACTGGGACCCAGCACCTGCTCTTTTAAACAAATGTGCTGCCTCCTAATAGTCAGAAACCTCATCACTCTCACCTTATACTTGCAAATGGTCCCAAAGACCTTTGCAGTTGGTCTTTCTGAATTTTACTTGCCTTAAATCACAAATAAAAGGATACTAAAATTCAAAATGAGAGGAAAGGACCTTTCTCCTTAAGAGCATGCAAAGCATTTGCATGGTGGTGTTTGTGACAGATTTATTGCAGTGTCTCAGAACTGACAAACCAGCCTGCAGCTCTTGGTTAATTCTCTGTAGCGATGAGAATAATGTGAAAAACATTCAAATGTACTGGCTGGATAAACTGAATAATATTGGTTCTATATTTAAAGTTGAAAATACATTTAATTACACAGCCATCTGATCATCTGGCGGAAAAATTTCAAGGCAATATTCTGATTTGGCCGATACCTGGCAGTTAATTCCCACAGAAAGCACTGATGTTTCTCAAATAAAAACACCTTCACCCTCCACATACGAAGTAGCTGTCATGACTCTAAAATATTAACTCTTTATATGTAGTAGTACTGCTTCTGACTACTGTCATAGTTTCTAATGGCCGGGTAAACTTTTTTCGTTTTTCCTCAAAGCATCAATAATATAAATTCTCTGTCACTTAAAGTTGTTTTTGGCTTCTTGCTTTGTAGCCCCTTCCTGTATTTCCAGGTAGTGGTTTTATTCTTCTGTATATCTTGCTTCCATTCCTAAGGATAATTTTTTAATATAATATTTTAATAAAATATTCGCTACACTGAATATCAGGAAGAAATCAGACAACACGGTGGGAAAAGGGAGAGAAAAGGGGAAGCCGAAGAATACTCATTTTCAAGTCAGCTTCCCCTGTGACTCATGTCTTACCAGTCTGGCTGAATTCCTTTGTTCAGGGTCAGCTCACGCCTGGAGGAAAGAAGTTTTAGAACAATAATAGAAAAGGAAACCAGTTTGATTGCTCTTGGAGCATAAAGCTTGAGATTTCACTGGGTAGCAATGTCCTATGTGCGTGCATGCTAAAAATGTGTTCTTCTCCAAGTTTTGTGGCCTGTCAACCTCTTCGATCATTTCAGTTCATAAACTGGTTATGTCAGTCCTGTGCAAAAAACATAAGCTGGCCTTCAATAAAACAGGTTGGCTACCAAGTTTTTCTCTTCTTAAAGGCTATAAACCCTGACTTGTCTTCTCTGCATATGCTCCAATCCAGACTTCCTAAAAATGCTGCATCACAAACACTCAATTTAATATTCCTTTGATCCTCTGCAACTTTATGTCACCCTCAACCATTTCCTTGATGCACCTCTGTGCCAACCATCCCTGTGTAATTTAGTCAGGGCAAACAGACGTATTGTTTCTACCCCATGTGTTCTGCAGTGTTGTTCAAGTGTAATGAAAAATAATGAATAAAGAATGAATGAATAAAGAATGAAGGTAGATATTTGCAGAATTGCTTCCTGAGAGTAAGAAGTTTTATGAGATTGAAGATAATGTAATGAAAGTTCGCAAATCTCCACATTTCTGGAGCAGAGATAGAGATTGGTGTAGTAAAATTATGATAAAAATCAAAATGAAGAGGCAAAAATTAACACAGAAAAAATTCCCAAAGATTCATAAAAATATAGTAGTTTCCATCTCAGTTTTATGGCTTTGCTGTTGAGTGGCTTACTTCTACAGAAATAAAATATATTGCTCTGTCAAATAGTAGAGTATGCTATTAAAGGCAATAAGCAGTTCCTTAGTCTTTGCTGACAATAATCTCTTCAGAACTTTTTTGTTTTGTTTTTAGATACTCAGTATCAATATCAGAATATTACAGAAGTGATTGTCTCTTGTTTTTCATTTAAGTGATGATTCCTGAGGGTTGTGTTTTCTGAATTTTAGGGTTTTTGTTCAAAGCAACTGTTCGTTAATTCTGTTTTAAAGAGATTGGGTGCAAGTCAGGGTTTTTGAGAGCAGAGCAGTGCTATTTACCCGTGGTCTGGGTTAGAGGGGAGTGAGTTGATACTCCTGGTAAGACGATAATTTTGAGACCTTTGTCAAGACCTCTGTTAACACCCATATTTTCTGGAGGAAAAAAGAAAAAGAGAGAGAACATAAGTTATGAAATTATAAAATTAGCCAGAGTAGACTTTAATATGAAGAATAGGTCACTTTTAATATGTGAAGCTGAAAAAGTTATTTTCGCTCCTGGAAGGCCCTCCTGTATTTTCAGTAAAGGAATTCTAGTGGTGACGAGTGTAACAGTGCACAAAAGTGTAGTCAATCATATGGATTACTGCGTTTCTTGGGAAATGCTTGATGACGATTTCCCTTCAGATCTGTTTAATTTAAACAGCGACAAAAAAAACGCCTGTGATGATGGGGGATTTTCACTTAATTAGATGACTTTTGCTTTCCCACTGAACAGATGTGCCCACTGAGCGGCAGCCTTTACCCACACTCAGAAAACTGGCGATTCTTAAAAGTCATTCATGTGGCGTTTTGCACCTATTCTATGTGGACTTTCTTTACAATTATTTTACCTAAGGGAGGAATTAAAGGGAAACCTATACTGCAGACTCTGATTAATGTTTTGAGGTAATGTTCTATCTTGAGCAGTCAGTTTAATATCTACAATACGCTACAGATACCAGCAAATTAAGTATGAAGTAAACAAGTTTGAGACTATGGAGGGAAAAAAAAGTATTAGGAGAATTTTGGGCTCATTTGTGCTGTGTATATACTGATTTTTCTAACCTTAGGGTTTTACATTTGTACACAAGACAGAAAAACGTGGTAAGACATGGGAAAATAGTCCCATTTATTCATATATTAATTCATACTTCATAATATTATACTCTGTGATAAGAAATGGTTGAAATGACGGGTCACATGGAGTGGAAAGTGGAACTTGTGTTTTTCGATGACGTTCAGCTTGCTTCCAAATAAGATTCTGAGCTTGGTTGTTGGCTGCAGATGAATCAGGGAAATGGGGAAGAATCTGTATTGAGGGATCTGGGTCTGTGTAGGAAAGGTTCAGCCTGACATAGGCTGTGCACATCGGGTTTTAACCCATTTGCCTGATTCTATATTTTCATGCCGTACACTTACATCCAATCAAATAAAAAGTAGAGAGATCTACATTTTCATAAGGATATGCTAAATTATAGTGTGATTTGTGAAGTAATACCACTGTAGCAGCAGAATTTGTAGGACAAGCATAGTTGGATGATTTAGGTAAGTCTTCTAACATGCAAACATTTTTTGTGATGAAGAACTGAAGAATGGGCTGGTGTCCCTCAACTTCTGTGGTTTTTTTTACTATTTAGCTGTTTTGCACAAATTTACTACCTCTCCACATGCCTTTGCTTCACTGCAAATTTTCTCAGTTGCCAGTGCCCCAAAGGCATCACGATACCAGCCTACAATTGCTGGAAAATTTACGAGAACCCCACTTTTTTCACCAAATACTTTACCCTGAAATCCCATCCGAGTGGCTATTCAATGCAAATAAATGCAGCATATGAACTTAATCTTACCCAGTGACATTTCATTCATCGGGCCTTGCAGAGCAAGGATAGGCCTGTGTATTCCTTTCCTTACATATAGAATTCTTCTGCTTCAAGCTGGACTCGGGCCAGCTCCGAACAAAAACTGTTTAGCAGTTAAGAGTTGCTTTGTGTTCAGACTAACGTGGGGCTCAGCCTCCCAGCAAGACTTATTTTCTCAAGTACTAAAGCTATACAGCTTTTGATCTGGGCCTAGCTCATGTTCAGCTGACTGAGAGCACGAAGCAGATGAAACCACATCTGTGCACAAGATAGAATAGGAATTAAAACTGATATTAAGGGATGGCTCATGTGGCAGAAGGTCTGTCCTCGCTGTGCCAAGGGGCCTGGGGACCCCTGTTTGGGGTGTTTGCAGACACTATGTTTGGAGATGGGCGAGAGAATGGGAAGGAGCAGAGAGGAGACCACAGGAAGGTCCCTCCACAGACAAGGTTACCCAAAGAACTAAAGAAATTAAGCTCTTTTCTTGGAAGTGGTGAAATTCCGTCTTGCTTTGCTGCCGAGAAGCCAAGGCAAGCAAACTCACCCACAAATCGAGTATGGAAGTGGCACAGAATCAATGCAAGTTTGGAGCTCAGAAGTTATTTCAGTGGTAGTGATTGACCACATGAACATATTAAGAAGAAACAGAAAAGCAAAACATGTGGTGGTGAGGTCATTTCAGTTAATAAATTAGTGTGCATAAGCTACTTTATGCACATTTGACCTTCTAGTGTTGATTAATTTAACGCATGGGAGGGGTCTGAGGAGAGCATTTGCTATTATTAGTATAGCCGAGCATAGGAAGCGTTTGAAGCACTTGGTCACAGCAAAAACATCCCTGTTTCTGTAGGAACAACCAAAATGTTGAGTCTAAATACAGAAACAATCTCTAAAAGGAGGCAGGTTTGAGATGTGTGACTCTTTTAAGACAAACATTCTTTGTGTTTAGCTTGTGTTGCAATAAAAGATAAGGAGGATAATGCCATGTTCCTAGAAAAAAAAAGAAAAAAAAAGAGGCTATAGTGCTTTTGTTCACTTCTTGAAAGTAAATGTGTTGATTAATTGCTTTAGAACTATCGGTTAAGCAGAAAGGGTGTTTGCTTTCTTGTATACCCACCCATATACAAAGCCATTCTACTCGGCCTGTTTTGCTTGCATGATTTAAGTGTGTGCTCTTCAAAGCTGGTTTCAGAACTCTGGTTTCTGTCTCAGGTTGTTTTTTTGTTTTATTTTGGGGTTTTGTGGGTTTTTTTGGTGTCTTTTTTGTTTGTGTTTGTGTGTTTGTTTGTTTGTTTGTTTTGCCCCTGCAGAATTTCCAGACATCCATGATAATCATCCTTTTGGGTCTTCTAAGCATAAACAGCTCTGGATTTTACAGTGAGTGAGCTGCAGTCATCTCGGGAAAGAGATGTAAACCGGGATGGCTATCAACTCTTTTTAAAGAACTTAGATCTGGAGTTGATTCTGTTCTACCAGGAGATAATTGCTCTCTGTGCTGAGTGACAGGAGCATATTCAGTATTTAAAATGATCCCAGAAAAAAAAAAAAAAGTATATATTAATCCACAAATATTTATTCCTCTCACTCTGAACACTGTATCTGAATTATTTGAACACAATTTTCCATTGCAGTGCAATGTACAGTATATATCCCGCGAAGTCACTGAAGATTTTCTATTCTTGCAGCTTGTTTTGTCAGTCAACTACTGGCACATAGAATGATCTATATGTTAGTTTTACTATCATTAAAAAAAGAAATTTAAAAAAAAAAAAAGTTCATTATGTATTACAACCTTTCCATCCTGTTCTAGAAGGTACAGCAGATAAGACATGATATTTCAGCCTAAAAATTCCATAGCATCTTAACCGCTTCTGAAGTACTTTCCTGTCTGAAACCAATTTTTGTGCAAGGAGGTTCATTTGGAAATGAATTTGAAATGTTTCCAGTTACTTTTTCTGGTTTTAGTCTGGCACAATGAAACAGAAGATGTCTCTAAAATTACTGCCCTATTAGGAATGGGCCTTGTTTTTCTTATGATGTAGGGTCAGCAGATCAGGTAATTAGAATTATTAAAGGCAGTTTCAATGGATTAAATGTAAATGGCTGGGGACAGTGCTTCTTCACTACTAAATAACTAATGTTACAACTAAAATAAACCAATTTGAAGTATTTTCATTAAAAAAGGCTGGGGTTTAGCATTTGCTTGTGATCTTTTTATAGAAAGGTGTCCTGCAGTATCCTGCAAGTATTGGGTTAATCAGAGGAGCTGCTGAGGGCTGAGTGTTGCTTTTGGGGCTGGAAACAAAATTCTGCGAGAGGAGGTGCTAGGAATGGGGACACATTGGTGGGAGAGACAGCCCATCCATGTCCCACAGAACGTCCCCACGGGAACCCACCACTGAACCCACCAGAGACCATCATGTGTGACCACAATCACAGAAGTCACTCTGTGTTAAGCCTTTAGAGGGAAAAAAATACAAGAAGAATTGGAGACCAGGGTTCTCATTCTTGTCACACTAATGGAACCTGTGCCAAGGCCAGAAGTTCATCTTTTTGAATAACAAGCAATACTTATGAGAACGGGAAAAATTTTCAATGTATCACATACAAGCTTGGTTTCAGGCAGGTGGTTTGGTTTCATTTAGGTTGGGGTTTTTTTTTTGTTTGGTTTGGTTTTACTTTTGTTGTTGTTGTTGTTTTGTTTGTTGGTTTGTTTTTGTTGTTGTTGTTTTGATTGGTTAGTTGGTTTTGTTTGTTGTGGTTGTTTTGTGGGATTTTTGGTTTTTGGGTTCTTTTTTTTTTTTATGTTTGGGCTCAAATCCTGCTGGACATCAACACAAATCTGTTTTCTGTAGAGTCAACTTTGCCAGTGTTTGATCTCTACAACTGGGTGCCAACCACAACTGGAGCCTCCCTACTGATGCCCAGTAATCATAAAACAGTCCTGAAGCTGCTTACAGCTGATATAAATAATGATTTATCTCCAGGTGTTCTTATTTGCCCAGACAGTTGAATTGTCAGTGCTGGGAGAGCTGAGTGGACCCGTTTTTACCTGCACACCCCTGAGGGTGAATCGTTGTGATATAGGTGCCATACAACTTGGAAATGGTTTATGACAGAACTCTACTCTGGAGTCTGAATTTTCATGTCAAAATGTATACCTAACTGAATCACAATTTCAACTTTACCCTGGTGCAATAGACTTTTTAACTCGTTCAGGTGAGAGCTTGAAAGTTCCCTGGTAACTTCCCATTCATAACATTATGAGGTTTTGAGACATTAATCCTGAAGCCTTAGGTTCTCACTCTTTTCTCGATGCCTTTTTTCCTGAGGCATTTGCAGAATTCATCCAAACTTGTGAATTTGTCCCACATCTGCTTATAGTCCTGGCATTTTGCTTTAGTCAAGTGTACTTTAATCTCAGCTTTTCTGTTTGAATGCTGAAGATTTCCTTTAGTGTAGGATCTATTTGCATGTTCCTTGCTAGATTTAGGCTAAACCCTAGACTAGGCTCTTACAGTTCTCCACGTTCTCCTGCTCATTTCTTGCTGCTACTGTAAGTCCTCTTTTTTTTAACTCGTCACTCTATCCAGAAAGTCATCTACTATTTTACTATCAGACCCTTCTTTTTGTGTGGCTTGTTCCAGATCTGCAAAGCTGACTTAAATACTCGTCCTTCTGTCCTACCATATCTGCAGCTCCAACCTAGTCGATAGGTTCCCTGGAAAATTAGTTACTAATGAGTGCATTTCTCCTCCTGTTCAAGAATGATAAAGCAGGGGTATTTTGGACATTTTTGTCTATTTTCAGTAAAATCCCAGGGATGCAATTTAAAGCCTTTTGGGTTGAGGGGATCCATACAAAATCAGATACAGAAAGGTGAGCCTGTGGTGCACAGTTTCTTTTAAGAGAGGTGTGAGTCACCAGTCAATCCTGTGACTATTATGCATATCAACATTAAAAATGTTGGAAATAATCAGCTAGAGCAATATGTATAAATAAGGGAATACAAGGACAGCATTTGAAAGTTCTAAATTTTTAACCTGCTGTAGCTACTTTACCTACTTTTTGCTTTTTACCTGCTGTATGTTCAGTATATCTACATTGCTTAAAATTCACCTGCATCTAGGTGAGCCCAGATCACAGAGTGTTGGCTGTGCTTTGGGTGTGAGAGATTAAATATTTCTTTAATTCCTACAGAATGTTTGAAGATTTTTACAGTAAGAACGATTTTGAAATATCTGAAGTGCTGTGAAATGAAAATAATGCCTTACATCCCAGTTTTTTTCCCCACTCTTCTCATAAACTACATAAATATTTTTATGTACTGATGGAAAATATAGCAGGTGATTTTAAAGTGTGGAAAGCAAACTGTCTTTCTATTTGTGTTATTTTGAATAAAGCAACAGCCATTCTTAGCTTAATGAACTGATTTTGATGTTCCATAAAAGTGCATCAGAAATTTGAAGCTAATAAGTGTGATAATAAAAATAAATACAAACAAAATAGTGCCCAAAGCATGGAATATGTTTAACTGCTTCGTTCCTGGGATCCCCTGGTACTAGTTTACGAAAACCAGCGTTTCAAATTGTGAGTAATTAAGAGAGAAACATGCAAAAAGCAGCTGATTTAATGGCAGTACAGAACTGTGTGCTCAAATTGTAGCATTTGACAGGAGACTCTGACCATGGAACAGGAATTAGACCATACGAACCTACGTAGCCGCACCTTGGGAATGTCTGTCTAATTACTAGATAAAATACAGACAGCAGTTAGGTATTCTTTTTAAATACAAAAACCTATGTCTATCGCTGTTTTAGCAGAAGTCCCTTTAATAACATCTGAGAGGTGATTTTAAATAGTTAAACTTGAATCACATTTTATTTTTAGACATTTTGCTAAGTCTGGCTTTTGACTACTATCTGCAAGCCCGCTTACTTTAGACAAAGAAGTTAATTTCTGTTCTGTATTCTTATGAGACATGAGAAGCTATGAGAAACTATTACAGAAAACATTATATTCTCTAGTGCTCACCAGAACCTCTAGTCACTAAATATCAAAACACTGAAGCAGACATCGCGGAGTGATTTTTCAGCCTAGTTTCATATACAGATGCTCTATTCCAGAATAAACATCAGTTTATTTTAAATCATTTTTTCATGAACACAATTAGAACAACATCTATTTTAGGAGTGACTTTCTCTTCAGTTTGTTTTCACATGTTGGCAAAACTGCAGAGGACAGATTCTAGATAGATAAGGATGTTTCTGTGTTTGAGTTTGAAAAAACCATTCAGTCCGTGCCCCTCAACAAAGTCCATGGCAGCAGGATACAACTTCTGAGTTCTATAAATACCTGAACCACACTCTGGAACTTATTTTTACAGTTCTGTTTGTGTACTAAAAGTTGTACTCAATACCTAATCTATATTATTGCTGTAGGTTAGTCACAGTTCTAGGATCCTTATATTTTTGGCATATTTAATGCTTTTGCTTTTATTTGTCTGTTTTTAATCAAAGTTATTGCTCAGAGCACTAGTGACCCAGTTCCTTCCCCCACTTGTTTACAATGAGGTGAGTCTGTACGGAGCAGATAAACTGTGACTACTAAGAGATTATTTAATGCTATTTAATAATCTATGTCAACTTGCATGCTTGTGATGTTTTTATTATACGTGTCTGGAAAGTCCTGTCTTCAAGTGGAATCATCTTAAATCTTTACTGCCTGTTATAGCCTCCGCTGTTTACTAATTCACATTGATTATTTTGGGTTCAAAAGTCAATTCCATTAGCACAACGAAATCCAAAGGTTTTGTTTTCTATTTTTATTAGGCAGGGAAAACACCTTCTTCTGCTCTGTAATTATGAAGCCTGTTGCACGGAGAAAACAGCAGTTAAAGATAATATCATAATATCATATGTCTAATATCATAACAGACTATACTGATCCCTGAACTGCTCATTCTTTAAGCTATATTTCAACATTTAGAAGGAATATGGATCAAAGATTGCCATAAATATTTACATAGGACCAACATTTCTTTAATATCATAGGTTACAAGTAATAGTAGAACAGGGGAACTTACCTGTTAGCCCTTGTTGAAGAATGCTTGGTTTCTGTTAAATAAATGTCTCTTTACGTGTTAAGACTTTCTGGCAAAAATTGAACAACTCCACTTAGATATTATTCTCATATCACACCAGACTTCATCTTAGAATAGCTCTTCCAACCCATAAATGAAGACAGATCCCATAGACTTGTGAAAGTGTTGCTTTCTACAAATAAACATCTGTTTTTTCTTGGGACTGTAGAGAGCATGCACTCTAGCAAGAGAGACACTGGTGAAAACTGTGACCTTTTACCATAACCAGCCTTCTAGAGGTTACATTTTTAGTGTACCTGATTTTTGGGCTGCTTACGCAGCCACTAATTGTGTAAACATGACTCAGATTACCATTAACAGTTTAACTAGGAGGTCTTTGCTTACCCTAGCATGTTTTAACTGAAAAAGAAAAGGAAAAGCCCTTCAAGATGATGTCCAGACCAGTATAAGGGGTCTAATCTCTAGGCAGAGGTTTTCTACAGAAACATAGTGAAGCCAGAAGACACGATATGCCTGTAATTACATCTCGGAGATAAATTGTTGTCCTTCCCAGCTGGCTGGCCATACAGATAAGCATGGGAGACCTCTGCTACCATACTTAAAATATTAAACAAGGGGCAACCCTTGTTGCATCTTGACCCCAATTTGTGGTGTGTCTGCCCTACCCTGTTTTTAAGGGTATACCTCTTGAACACCGAGAGTCTTGGGGCACTGACCATGGGCCGTGGGCCATTGGCCAATTCTGACTGTTTACTTAAATCATCAGGAGTTAACAGAAGTGTTTCCTTTGCAGAAATTTGACTTACTGAAAGTCACATATTGCTGACCCTGGACACAGTCCTAAGTTCAGTTTAATATACAGTCATGCTGTCAATTTTGTGCACATTTATTGCAGGAAACTTACACCTGAACTTTAAGAAAAACTGTATCCAGAAGCGGAAGAAGTGAAAAGTCTCTTTATTAATAGTTTTACCCAATATATTCCCTAAGTGTAGATAGATCCCTCTTGAGAAGCTTCTAGAGCCAATTAATCCGTGATGGCAAACCTGCTGCTCGGGGTCTAATCTGAGCTAGGTAGAAAACAATACAAGTCAGATCCTACTCCAGAAAATCAACATCCACCAGGAAAGCTTTTCCAGCTTCTATTGGCATCGTTATAGCAAAAAAAGTTGTGTTATTGAGGATCTCGCAGGGGGGATGTCTGGCTCGTGTTCTGTAGTGAGTGATAATGCAATGTGCATCTTTGTCCCGGGTACTGTATAGGGTACTGTTCTGAATCTGTATGTAAAACTAAACAGGTTAAGACCTGCCAGAGCCTCATAGTCTTTATTTTTCCTTATTTACCAAAAGAAGAAAATGAACTGCTGCACATCACGGTCCTTCACTCATCCTGTATCCTGCACCCTCAGGTTGCTCAGAGAAGCAAAAAGAAAAGCCTAAAAATGGGAAGCAAAGAGGGCAAGGACTGAACCCAGCATGAAACCAACTACCATCCTGCCAGCTGGGGCGAGGGAATGAGTAACATATGGTTGCTGGTGTCTAATCACCACTTAAAATGGTTGCCAGTTCTGCTGCTGCTTAAGAAAGTGTAAACATCTCTGCACAAAAGTACCGTGGGTCACTGCTGTAAATACACCATCGGTATTTCAAGTGATTTTATTTTAGTTGGCTGTTTGGCTCTCCTCAAAGTGCGAGTTTACTGTGATATATAATCAGCAGACTTTAAGCAAATAATTCATAAACACAAAAATGTCACTAAAATACACAATGCGTGCAAATTATACAGTAAGAGTTTGGAGCTGCTGTTCACAAGGCACTTATTTTTTAATATATATGTTCACTGACTTAACTCAAGCCAGAAATAAAGCTAAATGCATATGTCTTGTTTTTTTCTGGTGTCAGTTACAAAGCGCTCCTCTCTGTATTATGGTAATATCTGAAACAATTTATTGACCAGTGAAGTCATTGAGCTTTCACATAAACTCAGAAAGCAACTTTAACGGCTTATTTCAGCATCATTAATACAAAATATGTATGAAATGAAAAGTTAGTTATTGAACTTTTATTTCAGCCCAGTTAAACACTGCGTTTTGAATCTTTTAAAGTATATAACCTTTTCCTCTGTGCTCTGAAACACATTGAGCATTGTATTGTTACTTTGTCCAGGAAGAGCGACTTAGAATTTTTGGTAGTGTTTATAAATCTCTGCAATTTTTATTTTGTTTTTGGTACATCCTTTGTTGGTATTTTTGTCCTGGCATTTCATATCAGAACACAAAACACAAGAAGAACACTTGGCTTAAACCAGTGCTGTCCTGACCTATCAAGCAGCAACAAAAAGTATGATTCATATGCACTATTATTAAGCAACGTCCCTGTGTTCAAGGAGGGAACCCCTTTTTTTTTATCCATATAAAGTAAATTCAAAGTAGGAGAGAGCAGTTCAGTGGGGACATGGGAGTCTAAGGAGTTTATTTTCCTGTGTTATTGTTCATTGCAATTAAGTCCAACAAAAAGAACAGCGCTAAACATTATACCTTTGATACTATTCCTCTTTTGACTTTGGGTTAGTAAAATGACAGATGGCATGTAGTTGGGCTTTTTGTTTTGTGGGGGTTTTTTTTGGTAGAGATGCATGTAAATAAGCTGTATAAGGAAGACAATAATCTCGTCTTGTGTCAAGTAAAATATATTGAATCATTAAAAAATAAAATTCATAAAAGAGAAAAAATAATATAAAAAGAAATTAAATGACCACTGTTAGGACCCATTTCTATAAGACATATATGTGAAGACATATGTGTCTAGAAGAAGACAATGTCTGAAGCTTCATGAGTTTGTACCGTGAAACAGGAATTTACAGATGTCACAAAATGTGACAGAAGTATATTGACTTGTTCTTCACTCTAAAGTGCTCTAGAGGAGCTGGCTGCTTGGTCTGAGGGTTTCTCCTGGTGGAGAAGGATCTTCTCCTCAGCTACAGGAGATAGGTCCTTCTTGCTTAGGTGAGACAGTTAAACTGTTCAGAGTAGATGTGTCGGGCCCAAGCTTTGTTGCTCTTCCAGAGCTAAATGTTTGTTGTTCTGCTGCTGGATCCTTTGTATCTGCTCGAGTCAGCGCTCTCCACAACTTTTTCTCTAGAGCATAGCAAGGTGTTCTCTTTGCTCCACCCAGCACAACACGCTGCCTTTTCAGCATTTCTTAATATACAAAATAAAGTTTATTGCTCTCAGATTTGTTTTGCCCACATCAAAACATTTTTTGCAGTTCTTAAAATTATACATCAAGTTTTGATAATACCTTATTGCTTTATTGTTTTACTTTTACACTTTATTTTACTCTTACTGATGGACTTCAACTGAACATTTGCGATATCAGTGCTGGTAGTTTCTGTTTTCTAGTATTTCTGATGAAGCCATGCTGACTACTCTTGATGATTTTCTCCTCCGTAATTTGGCTGGAAATGGTTTCCAGGATTATCTGTTCCATCACCTTCCCATGGATGTTGGTGAGGCTGATCCACCTGTAGTTGTTTGTGTCTTCCTTCTTGCCCTTCTTGAAGAGGAATGTGACATTTGCTTTCCTCCAGTATTCAGGCACTTACCCTCCATCACCATGATCAATCAAGATTATTAAGAGTGGACTTGTAGTGATACCTGACAGGTTGCTCAGCACCAGCTCTAGTTTGGGCTTAGATATGACCAGTTTTCTTAAGTATTTTCAGACCTGAAGATACATCTTTCTTACTCTGGCCTTACACCCTGGTCTCTTGGACATGGCTTCCTGAAGGCTGCTCTTACTAGAAAAGACTGAGACAAAGACATTCAGTACTTGCACAGACATTTCCGTGTGTCACGTGCTGTATCCTCAGTATAAAGTCCATCATATAGACTTTATATTTCATATATATATGGACTACATATTTCAGCGCTTACCGTGGCAAGTTGTAATTGCTACTATGCTATTCAACATACTTATTCTTCATACATACAACTTCTTATTCAGGGTTCAGCCAAACTACTCCTCAGTTGGGTGTTGTCTACTTGATTGGTATGGAATTGCTCCAGTCTTTTAGTCTCTCTCTTTTATACAATATTCAAAGGCAACTCTCCTTTACACTCACTTTTTTCTCTCTAAATTTCTGTAATGAGGCCAAGTTCAGCTCTGCTATATCTTAACTTAGATTTTAATATATTTTTTTATCATTAGAAAGTTGATTCATTTCCTCACGTTACCTATAGTTGGCATCAATGAATGCACCGTGTACATTTGTTTGGTCACAAATAGTTGGTATTAATGAGTGTATCATGAGTGTATCATGGAGGTTTTGTTTGCTTGAAAATAGTGTGGAATTCTTGTGTGGAATTTTTGTCAATTTTTTTTTTGTTTTATTAATGAAGAGCGAATAATGTAGAATTTCTACTAAAAATTTGCAATGAGGAAGGAAAAGTAAATGTATTAATTGTGACTCCTGACAAACAAAATTAAAATCATCAGATTTTCAGAAAAGATAGTGATTTTAAAGCTCACCACTGGGACAAAGGCAAGATGGTGAATAGCGTTGGTAGCATGGAGTGAAGGTTATGGCTACTGATGCAGAAGGAGAACCCAATGGAGAGAGATATATTCATACGTTGGAACAAAAGGTTCCCATTCCAACTTGGAAAATCATGGCGTGATACCTTGCAGGTCCCACAACAAGTGTGTTTAACAAATCCTTCACTTCAGAGTGCTACTATGTGACTGGAAAATAATATACTAAATGTAATACAGAGTGATTAATGGGTGCAGGCCTGTTAATTCTGTCTCGGAAGCATGTAAGAGTTTAGAAAAAAAAAATTATCAAAAGACCTAGTGACAAATGAAGTGGAGAATAAGACTCCAGTGTGTTTATACTCAGATCATGCCAGACTAGTCTGATAGTTTTCTTTGATGAGATAAATGCAGTAAAATACATGATATGTCACGTAATTAGTAAAATAATAATGGGGGACGATTAGCCCGAGAACTCGGGTGGGTGAAGAGTCAGACTAGTGGGAAAAGGCATCTATGGGAGGGTAGAGAAAGAAGAGAGGGATTTATTATATATTAGAAGTATTTACGTGGTGTGTACAGAGATAAGAAAACTGTTGGATGGGAATCTTGTGAGACCTCTGCAGCTCTTCTCCACGCAGCCCTGAGTACTTGTTTTCACGAGGAACAGGGTCAAAGTAGCACCAGGATAGAGATGGATGATGAAATTGGTGCACAAGCTGCAAAGCCTTTTGCACGAGGACAGGTTTTCACACTCGTGAGCGTGCATTTCACAGTGCTCGGAGAAACAATATAAATTGATCCAGGCAGAAGCTGTATTCATGGAGCTAAACTGCTTTTGCTGTCCAGCCCGGCTTAGGTATCTCTACAGAACACTACGCTGTGCAGCTTATTTAACCTTGAAAAATGAAATCTAAGGGACAATACTACCGCTTTCCGTGAATCCATGATTGTGCAAACCCCAAGCAGGAGGAAATCGTCTACAACCTGAGAGGCTTCCAGCAGAAGAGCAGATATAAATTGACCATGAGTAAGCTCAGGCTGGAAAGCAGGAGGCGGGTCTGGACCAGGGTGATGTTCTGAGACAGCCTGCTGCTTGGAAACAGTGGAACAACAATGCTCCTCTTCGTACAGGAACATACAGTTTTGTAAATCATCTGGTTTTACTCACTTACAGTTTGGTGCTGATGACTTAGGCTGAAAACCCAGGTGCTAATTTCCTTCAATAATTGTCGTAGAGTGACAAAGGATTTGCAGTATCCTTTAATTAACTGAGTAAATGACTGTGAGGTGGGAACCCTGTCAAAGATCTTTTTGTCCTTTGAGACAAGTGTATCAACTTATTGTCTTTTATTTTTTTACTTTTTTTTTTTTTTATTTTAAGTTTTGTAAGGAGGAATCTTGAATGTGGCACAGAACTATCACACACAAATTCGCAAAATTAGCAGCCTGCTGCTTGCATAATGTAAGTCACTTGTTATCCCTTAAATCGTTTTGAGTCAAGACTGATCACCTTGACAAGTAACAGGAAGAAGAATTATGTTATAATCTTGACATATAACCAAATGGCAGGTTACAAAGGTTGTTTAAAAAGCAGTATTTAAAATCATACAATCTCTGGAAACAGAGCTCTGAACAATTGGTATCAAAAGGAACACATTTTTAATGGCCCAAGAAGAAACAACTCATCTAAAAGTATAGTACATAATTTGCTTATTAAAGAATAGGTTCATTATTACAGAAGATTTCACACTACAACTAAAAACTAAGCAAAGTACAGAAGACATGAGGCAGTTAAGTCTAAGGAACAATTTATTTGGAAGGTGCTTTTTTTGTGTGTTTCTCTACCTGCCTCAGATGTTAGGGGGGAAAGGTCTATTCAGTGGCCTGCACTCTGTGTGTTTCTATTAAACTGCTTTTCAAGGTGTAAGTGCCAAAGTAGCCAGCATTTGTCAGAACAGCAGAGGTATTGTCTCTTGTCCCAACATTTCAAAATATGGTCTGCCATCTGTTTTTGGTGTTATAGTCCAACTCTCATTTGTATCTTCTACCCAAGGTGCAAAATAACTACATGCAAATAACATACATGTTTCTTTGCCTCTTTTACCTTTCTGCTCTTTTTTTGAGTCTAAAACACTCTAATATCACTAATCACAATGAATTCTTAGATGAGTGATCAGCTGAATTGCTGCTTTACTTCTTGAACAGAAGTCAGTAGCCTGAAAAGTAGGCATTTTTAACAAATATTTGGACTTTCCTCGTGGTTTTGGTTGGAAAACTGTTGACATAGTGAGATCCTTCTCTTTTTTAATGTATAGAATTTTCTTGAAACACAGGAAAAGGTAATGACAGTTTATTTAATTAGAGATGCAAAACACTTGTAAGCCAACATGCACTCCAGAAGGTGCTAAAAACATGTTTCCAGGACTAGACCAGTCTGCCTGTATTTTCATCCCTCGTTTTTCTCTATCTCTAGGCTGTCTGTGCTCGACATATACACAAGCCCTCAGAGATCAAAAAGTGGCAACGCCTCTGCACCAGATGTGTGTTGTATTTTGCTTGTTTTAAGAAGCATTTGCTTAAGTTTTAGGGAGAAACTGCTGGCACTGTTAGAGGTGGCTGGTGCTACCGAGTTGTTTACACAAACTTTTATTGTGTTTATCCCTCAAGGAAGGCAGCTCTTGCAGACATATTTCAAGTATGTTTGACCCGCTCCAGACAATGGAATTTGTTTTCAGTGTCAGAATTTGGCAAATAAGAGTCTATATTAAACTGTGTATTAACCTGAATGGTTATGTGGCCATGGTTAGATTCCAATTCTCAGCAGAAGAGTGATGATCCCAACATAAAGTACCAGAAGTGCATTTTTTGCTTTAGATAATGAAATGCATCTCGTAGTTGCTTTTATCAAGTTGTTAATGCAGTTGCTCGTTCTTATTCTTCCATTCCATGGTGAGATAACATTATCTGTCTGTCAATACTCAGACCCTGCCTTTAAAAGAATTATTTTTTGTAGTAAAGAGACTGCGTAAGAGTTATCCAATTCCATACATGTGTTTTCATTGTAAATACAATGTCCAGGTGTATGCCAAATCACTCGGTATACTAAAACTTCCTTCCATACCCAATCTTCTCATTTTATGAATGTCAAATCAATCTGCACAGTCCATAAATTGCTATTACTAAGAAGCCAACATGCTGTTAGTCAAATTAGTACATTCCTTGTGAAGTAAAGAAGTCATCAGTTACTGCAGGTGTTCAGTAGGTAAATTGGGCCTTTCTTTATATGGACACTTTAATTCTTTAATGAAATCTGCTTGTAGAACTATTTCCTCTGCAAAGAAATTCACAGAAAATAGAGCTAAATGTTTCCGAGTTGTGTTTTAGTTTTCAATGCTATATTGAAATTGTTTGTCAGTGTCCATTGCAGTTGGAACTGGAATACCTTTGTTCCTTAGACAATGCATTGGCTACTTATCTGTTCGATATATAATCCTTTGGCATTTGGTATGTCTGTGGAAAAAAACCATCTGCCTTGTGAGTGTGAAATCCTGGACTGCTCTTGATCAACAGTATTGCTCTCCTATGTGATGGGGTATAATATTGCTACTCGTCTGACAGTCTGAAGACAATAAATGCCTCTTGAGTCTGTTGATAAAATTTCTGGCCTCACTGAAATCAGGAGGCAACATCTCCTTTTATTTTATGGAGGAAAACCTCCACCCTCAGATACAAAACCAGTGTCTAATGTTGCATGGCAGTGAGTCTGGGGAACAGTATTAAACCATAAATATTGAATGTCCCAATAGTCTTTTCACATATGGATGTAACAGATCCTAGGTTGCCTGCAAAAACTTTAAAGCCAGTTTTGTGGCCAACAGTGCTAAAGAGTCACATCTTTTGGCCGAATATTAAACATCCAAGATATCTCTCCCAAGTCTCTGGAACAGTAACTGAATGTATGTTTTACTTCCAAACAGAATTAGATCAATTTTGTTTAATTCTAATGTGCGTGTATTCATATTTTTCCCTGCAGATTTCGTTTCTGGCCTCTGCTTACATGAGCCAACATCTCTCGGAGGAAAGCTGCTCTGCCCTTGCCTCTGTTACCCATTACCTTTACCTCTGCCAGTTCAGCTGGATGCTTATTCAGGTTGGTCTCAGTCTTTTTCAGCTTCTGTAAAAGTAACTAGTAGTTGGAATGTGTTTCTGTTATATTGTAGTATATGTATCTCTGAAAATCAATGCTACTACAGAGGGAAAACATTAGATGGTCTTTATTAAACCTAGAGTGTCACAGCTCCAGGGGTAAATATTTGAACCCTACAAAGACTTTTCCATTAATATCCATTCCAAGTGTGTGAGAATTCCCACATCTCACTTCATCCTGTAAAAATTACTGTCTGAAAACACTGACTAAATGGTTTTATTACAGTTAAGACCTTTCCTCAGCATCTCTTATTTGGTCTTTTGAAACAGTCTCTTACAGGTGAAATGTAAGTGTAAACTACACTGTAATTTTTTTAGCCAGTAACATTTTATTTATTAGACTTGTATGATATGACAAACATACCTTCATAAGTTTGCATTAAAATGAGGAGTATATATATTCATAAATAGTACCAGAATTTTCATAAGATCATAGAATCACTTTGGTTGGGAAATGACCTTTAAGATCACCAACTCCAATCATTTACCCAACCCTACCAAGTCCAACCCTAAATCATGTCCCAGAGAATGTCATCTCCGTGTCTGTCCAAGTGCTCCAGGGATGGTGACTCCAGCACTGCCCTGGGCAGCCTGTTCCAATGCCCCACAGCCCTTTGGGAAGAAATTGTTCCCCACATCCAACCTCAGCCTCCCCTGGTGCAACTTGAGGCCGTTTCCTCTGCTCCTGGCGCTTGTTCCTGGGGAGCAGAGCCCGACCCCCCTGGCTCCAAGCTCCTTTCAGGCAGTTCAGAGATCAGAAGGTCTCCCCTCAGCTCCTGTTCTCCAGCTGAACCCCCCAGGTCCCTCAGCCGCTCCCATCACACTTGTGCTCCAGACCCATCACCAACTCCGTTGCTCTTTTGGCACATTATGTAACAGTAAATGCCGTAAAAAACAGTTGAACTAATGTGGGAGACCATGAGCAATCAAATTTGTTTGGGGAAATTACCAGTTGTAAGTTAGTCAAAATAGCAAGCTGTGAGGTTATTTGGAAAATACATTATCATGCCCTCATCTAGAAATGTATATTTAGCACTAAGGCAAGAATTATGCCATTAATTTGTCTATTATTTTAAGTGTATTTGTCCATAGCACGTTTATTGTAGCACACTGCTTTATATATGCAGCTCCACACATTACCATACAAATCCTCCAATATGCGGGTTGTTGGACCAAACCAAGAATTTCAAATTAAACTGAATTTAAACACAGCTTTGTGTCCTGGTGACATACAGGTGGTATCTGGCATTTTTTCTGGGATGATGCCAGGTTTGCTTTCATTGAGAACCCTCACAGTCTCTCTAACAGGTCCACTCTGCTTGTGGTCTTCACAAGCTACAAGTAGACGTTGTGTCACGTACGCTGCTGCCGCAGCCGCTCATGAAAATGGAGCAAAGAGACCTAAATTGCTCTGTCTCTAGTGATACTAGTAATCTTTTTAGTCTTGTTGTTTTTCACTAGTTTATACAGTTAGAAATATTGAATATTCTCTCCAGTGGATGTTACTTTCTACTGTCTCAGTACAGAAATTTTCCTGTTGTACTTCTCCTAGCTTGGCTTATGACTTTCTCTTAGGTTAACTAACCTGAATTATTTTGACCTGTAAATTATCATCTTCCCAGCTGCTCATTCACTTCTTTCCTAAGTTGCTTCAGATCTCTTGAACATTTATTGTTATGGACAGGCAAAACAATACTTATAAGTTGCTATTTTAGTAGGATATCTCATGTTTTGAGTGCTCAGTTTTTGACAATGTGTTGTCTTCCCATCCTACACATTTTACATATTAAGTTGCAAATGGATTCCCATTTCAAAAGCTTAGTCTTATTCAAGGATTAATCACTTACAACAACAAAAAATTGTATGACTGTTGACCATTGGCCATTTTTATGCCCGTAGTTGAAATCCTTTGTAATTTTTGTCAGAGTAGACTTTGGCCAAGTCCCAAGAACTTGCATCTCCCATTGCATTTAGTGGAACCTCAGGCTTGTGTGTTCATCATGAAGACTCTTCATGGAAGCCTGAAGAGACCAAGGTGCTTAAGATAGAATGCAAATAAATGAATAATGAAAGACCCAAAAGCAAAGAAATCACCTGAAACATAGATCAACCCAGCCCTCAGCTACAATTTGCTCCTCTAGATTGAGAAAACGTTCTCAATTTATATATCTCATTGCAGAAGGAGGAAGCAATGCCAGGGCACTCAGCGACATCTCTGAGCTCTAATTGGTCCCCATGACAACATTAGCAAGGGAAAATCAAACTGATTTGGGAACTCTAGATGACACTGTTGTCTAAATGGCAGATTTAAGTGCCTCAGAAATGAGTGTCAATATTTCTCAGCGTGCTATGCTTAATACACATGACTTGATTTGGAAGGCAAAATTAATAATGTATTTATACTTAAATACTTCTGTCTGAGAAACAGCAAAAGTATGCACAGATTCTGTGTCACTTGTGCAGCCACTCTGCCCTCTGTGAGGCTGTATAGCGTAATGCATATGTTTTTTCAGTAACTCACATTATACAAATCTGCTAGTGTCAGTCTTCATTGCTGCATACAGAAGTGGGTGAGTGTGACAACCAAGTGTGCAGCTATGTGCAGATACATGGAACTGAAACATCCAGAACATCCAGACAATTTTAAGTGCTCAAAAGATGGTGGAGCAACATTTCCAGGAAGCAAAAGTCTACAGGAAAACATGGATTTAACAGTACCATTCAAGCTATAGATTCAATTCTGTAGTTCACACCAAAGTTCTTTACTTTCCAGACTTTAGGACAATTTCCTTATTTTTTTGTCCTAATCTTTCCATGTTCTGCATATTACCAGGTATAGTAATTATACTTAGCATTTTGTCATATTTTACCAGTGGCTGCAACAACTAAATCTATAGCTTCGTATTCTACTTCTTTTTCCATTTTTAGGTTCTCATATTTGTAGGCTTATGTTCAGTATTAGTATTTATACTACACACATAGCTACTACCCTCTTGTTGGCTGAAATGTGGGAACAGAAAGGACCTCAGAGACCACCCGGTCCATTTTCAGAGTCAGAACAAAGGCCACATCAAGTCATCCTTGTTTGTCTGAGTGTTCCTGTCCCTTTATAGCACATCATCTTGTTTCTTGGCTTTTGTAGGGAGATTTTTGTAAGTTGCAGAATGTTGATGACATTACCCAGTTCTTTAAGGATGAGGCTTTATTGACTGCAGAAGAAAATGAATAAGTAAGGTGCACATAACTCATTGTGCCTGCAAAGTGAACTTAGCCTGAAATATTTGCCTTATACTAACGTCTGAAATTCAGAAGTCTTCATCCTGACAGATATGCCTACATAGAAATGTATGTTGCCTGTATTTTCAAAGGCAATCTGCACTTTTATGTTAGGAGGACACGCTAAGGATGCCTTTTGATATTCTGTTGTCCTTCCCATGGCAAATCTGTAGTATATGACAACCATTTATCAGGAAAAATAGTTTTCTTCTCTTAGCATTTTCTAACTTGTTACCAAAAATAATTAAAATGTTACCAAAAAAAGTTAAAAGTCATCTTTTGAGGAAAAAATTAGAATAGTGTAGTTCTCAACTGCCAATTCTGACATAGAATAAAATTTTGGGAAAAGGTGGAGTTTTTGTACTTTTTCAAGCCTTTGCTACAGTGAAGTAAATCAACAGTAAAAGTGGCAGTTCAATAAGCAAACCAGAGTAGATGCCTGAGCTTGCTCTCACTCATACGTGAATCCTCCTCCTTTGTGAATTTAATGGCACCTTAAATTTTCTGTAAATTTATTGTGGACTTGTAAGACAAGTGCTTATCTTATGATAAGTGTAATGCTTATTTTTAAGAGTGATTTATGAATTTGTAAAAGTGTGCAGCCATGCTGAAAATGAAAGCTATGGCCATTCCTAAAAACAAGGAAGAAGGGAAACAGAAGTTTTCCCAGGAAGTTGGGAAAGGCTTTATTTAAAGTATTTTGCTAATGTTTACCATGTATCCACAGATTATCACTAAAGGTAAGTTAACAGATAAATAAAGTAATAAAAAAAAACCCACAATCCACCCTGATTCTGCAAAGGTAATTTCAATTTATTGCCTCATTATAAAACAAAACACTGAAGTTCACGTTGTCTCATTAGGGTGTTATTTGAATATGTAATTGTTTTGCATGCTACATCAGAACAATCACAGCTTGTACATTTGTTCCTCCACCTGAGAAGCTGCAAAATGGACTGTACGTTTTATTCTTCTGTAGGACTGGTTATTGTTGCAGCATGGCAACAGGAAAAGATTTGCTAAATATAGCTCCACTATTTGTATTTCCTTGATTAAGTTTTGGGACATCAAAAAGGGTTGAAGACGAGAACTTATAATTATGAAGACAGAAATGTGACTGCTCAGCACATGGAGAACTATCCAAACCCCCTCACATCTTTGCAGCAGGACTGCTGTTAAAGTATTAAATGTGATAAATGAGGTGAGATAGGTAAACACGTCTAAACAAACACAGAGCAAGGACATGAGGTACGATTTCTTAGAAAGCAATCTCAGCCGGGCAACTGAGAACAATGTTTACCAGGTTGTAGGAATTAGTGGAACCAACACTCCCTGAGCATAATAGCATAAATCAGTCCAAGGATTTTGCTGTCTGGAACTGCTTGCGGTGAAGCGCAGCCCAGTCAGGACTACAAGGGCATGTAATTTGAGGAACGTTTATTGGCCTAAGGTGACAAACAGAATCTTGAATGGGTTTTCAATCCCCTCTAAAAGTTAAGAAAGAAAAGGAGGTTATAACAGAACAACCAAATCTTTCCACAAACTGTAGATAATTTTTTTCCAAATACCACTTTCATCTGTTTAACGTTTTCTTCCTGTGAATGTCCAACAACGGAATTAATAGTTTTTCTGTGTTCCTTCAGCCTACACAGGACAGTTACAATTACATGGTAGGACTTTTCCTGTGTACTTTTAAGGAAAACAAACTTTGCCTTTGTTCACATAGCACCAATCACCAAATGAAAATAAAGAAGGCCATAATAATTGCTACTTAATTAATATAATTAAATCCACTGGACATATTAATAAAATATCATTCTCTAAGGGAGCATTTAAAGTGCTTACTAAACTAACAATGTTTTTGAAAACGAGTTTTTAGCATATGCAATGTGCTTTATGATTCATGATAGAAAGTATTGTATGTTCGTGCTATATAAATCACAAAAATAACACTTTAATAATAATTAACCGATGAGACCTACATAAAGAATCCACAAACCACTAATTAAGCAATTGATTGTGAAAACTTTGTCTGAACAAACTGGTAGACAAACCCTTGCCTGAGGGTAATCAAAATTTCACAAACAAAAATAATCTCTTTGCAATTGTCTTGTCACTGTATATGGACTTTACCTAACAACTGACAGCTGCAAATTAAGCATAGAAATCAACATTAATGTATGAAATGTATGTAGACAATGGAAAGAGATGAATATTATTTGGTAAGCACGAACTAGTGCCTGAAGATCTCTGTTCTCTCTTTGCTGGCTGTCAACACAGGCTAGAGGCACAAGCTTCAATTAGATGCCCCCTAGACAGAATAAGACAAAATTAATCCCTTATTCACCCCATATAAAAGGCCAGAACGTGCAGAGTTGTAGCTTTGAAAAGGAGGACGTGAAGAAATGTTTTGCACATCGTGTTTGTACTATGATTAGTTAAGGTGTTTATTAGAAAGAAGTCGTCTGTGTGGACGTGCACAAAAAAAATGCTGAGCACATAGGGAAGTGTTTCTACTATTAATGTCTTAAAGAAAATGCAAAGATCCAAGCAAAACTACAAGTATTTTGTTTTACTTGAAGGGTTTCCTTACTCATACTGACAATTCTTTTCGGAGATTTCAGCTAATCCACATCTTCATTTTGATTCATGTGTGGTTTTAAATACTTATGCCACTTGATGATGAGTTGAACATAAGAAGACCAATTGTTGTAGAGATGTGTGTGAATTTACATTCACTTATTTGCATTTTTTTCTCAAAATCTTGTACAAATATTACACAGAATCATGGAACCACTGAAGCTGCAGGGGCATCTTGAGACTGTCTAGTCCTGGATCAAGTAGGGTCAGCTAGGGCTGGACTATGTTGAGTTTTGGTTAAAGACAGAAACTCCACAACCTCTCTGGACAGCTTGGCCTGGTGTTCACCATCCAGCGAGACCTGGACAGGCTGGAGAGTTGGGCAGGGAAAAATCTAATGAAATATAACAAGGGCAAGTGTAGAGTCTTGAATCTGGGCAGGAACAACCCCAGGTTCCAGTATAAGTTGGGGAATGACCTATTAGAGAGCAGTGTAGGGGAAAGGGACCTGGGGGTCCTGGGGACAGCAGGATGGCCATGAGCCAGCACTGGGCCCTTGTGGCCAGGAAGGCCAATGGTACCTGGGGTGGATTAGAAGGGGGTGGTCAGTAGGTCAGAGAGGTTCTCCTGCCCCTCTGCTCTGCCCTGGGGAGAGCACACCTGGAATCTTGTGTCCAGTTGTGGCCCCTCAGTTCCAGCAGGACAGGGAACTGCTGGAGAGAGTCCAGCGCAGCCACCAAGATGCTGCAGGGAGTGGAGCATCTCCCGTGTGAGGAAAGGCTGAGGGAGCTGGGGCTCTGGAGCTGGACAAGAGGACACTGAGGGGGGACCTTATTGATGTTTATAAATATATAAAGGGTGAGTGTCATGAGGATGGAGCCAGGCTCTTCTTGGTGACAACCAATGGTAGGACAAGGGGTAAGGGGTTCAAACTGTAACACAGGAGATTCCACTGAAAGTTGAGAAGAAACTTGTTCCTGGTGAGGGTGGCAGAGCCTGGCCCAGGCTGCCCAGGGGGGTTGTGGAGTCTCCTTCTGTGCAGACATTCCAACCCGCCTGGACACCTTCCTGTGTAACCTCATCTGGGTGTTCCTGCTCCATGGGGGGATTGCACTGATGAGCTTTCCAGGCCCCTTCCAACCCCTGACATTCTCTGATTCTGTGACCACCCCTACAGTAAAAAAAAGCTTTTTGTTGTGTTCAGATGCCATTTAATGTATATTAATTTGTACCCATTGCCACTTGTCCTGCCATTGAGCGCCAGTGAGGAGAGTCTGTTACCCTCTTCATCACTCCCTCCTATCAGTTATTTATAATATACTCATGGGTAAGACCCCGTGAGCCTTTTCTTCTCCAGGCTGAACAGTCCCAGGTACCTCAACCTCTTAGAAGAGATGCTCAGGCCTATTAATCTTCTTCATGGTCATTTGCTGGACTCACTCCATGTCTTTGTTCTACTGGTGAGCCCAGAACAGAACCACAATCAGAACCACTGAAGGAGGTTTGTGTATTTCATACAATAAGATACATAGAGGTGAACAACAGCACAGAAAGATTCAGCACAGATCACATTTAGCAATATTGTCTGTGAGTCTTTCATGTGAAGCAATGGAAATCCAAGAAGAAAACTTATGTTTGCACTGCAAAAACAGCATTTTGTGCTAAATGGGGTGTCCCTTCCTCTCCAATAGTCTAATCCCAAATCTAACAGTTATATAAATACACATACTTCTTTTATAATCAGCCTCTTTTGATCACTTAAGAAAAGAAAATGAGAGCAAAATATTTATGTTGAAAAATGTTTATATATACACATACGCTGGGACAGAAATATGCTGTATTATGACATTCAGAGTGATTTGTTTCTTGGGATAGCTCATCATCCACCAAGTCTACTGATTAACATTCTGCATTATTCTTCAGGCCGTTAATTTCTGGTACGTCCTGGTGATGAACGACGAACACACCGAACGGCGCTATCTGCTTTACTTCCTTTTGAGCTGGGGGCTTCCAGCTTTTGTTGTGATCCTGCTTTTAATTATCCTGAGAGGAATTTACCACCACAGCACAGCACAGATTTATGGCCTTGTCTACAGCGATCTGTAAGTTTTCCTTCAGAAAAGCATGAGCTAGCTATTGTATTCTCTCTCCTGTTTTATATTTAACTTACTTGCACATGCAGAAGGGGACCTGCATACAGCCACATGCAGTAAGGGGCAGGGGGATTCCTCATTTGGGGGAGATGAAGTAAGTGTGTCACCCATAGGCAATGCAGCATTTTCCATGTAACTGGGCTTTGCTCCAGCTTCTCCACAGTTCCATCCTGGGCTGAGCATTGGCAGAGCCATCTCAAGCATGTCTGCTTTGTGGGTAAATTATTTATTCTTTTCTGAGACCGTGCAATTCCAGGATGAAGGACAGAAATGGATGCTGCTGCGTAAGTGAGCAGAAGAGCATGTTTTCCTTCCATTTACTTTCTGTGTTTGAAAAAATGCAGCACCAAACCAAGCCTTAAAGCCATGTATCTTAAATTATTAAATATATTCCCTGCTAAACAACGTTACTACATTAACATGTCAAACATATTTCCTCAAGTGTTTCTCTTGGAATATTGGACAGGATATGTTCCAAACTGTTCCCAATTTGAGCATTGGTGTAATTCCAATAGTTAACACAGCCTTTTCAAAGCTCTATATGACCTCAGAAAACTATCATAATTAAAATAATACATCTTCATATAACATGAGACATTTAAGTGGAAAGATACATAGATAAATATTTTTGTTCTCCTTCCCTACCTCTTTCACTCTGGTCCCTTTTCTGGCAAAGCTAATCTATGATAACAGCTATTTTAACATATGAGGCTATTATGATTATTCACTATGTGTCATAATTACATGTTTCATGTGTGGGGAAGAGTAAGCACACAACTTCTTTTTAAAATAATAGAATAATGTACAAATTATTTTTATGAAAAGTTCCTGTGAGGGTTCTTAGAGCAGACCCAAAACAGGAGATTATCCATCTTTCTTTAGTAAAAGAGGAAGATTCAATGTGCATCATTCCATTATAGCTGAACAAGATTCTGTAAAGTGTTATTTTGTCATACAAAGGGAAATGCAGTGAGAAGTAGTTACTGGAATTCAGTATCTGTGTGTCTGAGTATATGCATATAAATGTATATGTGCACTCCTCAATATTACTTGTATGTGCATATGTATCCAGTGCATGATAAGCAGGGATACCTGATTTAGATCTAAATGAGCTACTCTGGGTGCTAGAAGCTGTTTAGCTGTGTTAGCCAAGATTTAGTCCCACATTAATAGACACCAGCACTCAGAAAAGTATCTGAGGTCCCAATGATCAGATAATTTCTGATTTTAATGCCACATCAGAGAGTGCTACATAGCTCTATAACATTCCATAAACATAGATATTTCTTCACAGAACATGACGAACAAGAGTATTGTATTTTTCTGCACGGCAAAATGCTTCTCTCTGCACAATAAATGCAAGAAGTGTGCGTAGCATAATCAAGTCTTCTGATTGCAATCAGACAGTGGGTGATATCATTATGCAGTGATCCATGGTTTCACAGTGGTTTTCTTTTGATGTCCATGCCCCATTCTTTCAAAAACAAGCAAAAATCCCTAAGTTCTGATGAAATCATTAAGTAGAGGAAAATAACTCAGTCCAACTCATTTGCCTGAATTAAATATAAAACATTTCCTGCATCTTATTAAAGTGGGCAAATGCCAGAAATCATCCCAAGCTTAGCGAGTGTGCAGCTTATTCCAGCTCAATGTAAGGAGATACCTACAAGGATTTTCATAAATGTCGTTGATGCTAATTCCTAATTCGAAGAGCACTTTAAAAGTTGCTCTTAATTATACAAAGAAGGTAGGAAGGATGAGAGACTGAACTACACCACTTGGTTTGTTTTCTCCAGACTATTACATACCAACTTCAGAAACAGCCTCAGAAATAGCTTGAGAACAACAACGAGCTAATTTCACGTGAGAGCTGGAAGACTGGTTAAAATAATGAAATCAGTGAAGCTTGTTATCTTAGCTCTCTCCTAAGTGATCACTCCTTCAGGCAACACATTTTTACATTACTGTCGTGTTTGACCAGCAGTTTTCTTCCCAACCAGAATGCCACGAGCACAATTAATAGCCGAAGGGATGGCTGCGCTGAAAGAACTTCATTTTGTGCTTGCACTGAACAAAAGATGAATTGAGCTGTCTCAGATTTTGTGCTTCAAAAGAAGTATTGTGACAGGATCTTCCCTCAGCTGTGACAAATTCTACACACAAATGCATAAGTTTTGTACAATAGCTCCCGTAACATGTCACAGTATAAAACTAACAAGGCGCTGCGGTGATAAGAGTAGTGTACATGTTGGTGATTACTTCCATAATTAGGGGAGTTTACACATGGCGTAAACAGTGCACTCTTTGGCATTGTGTGAATTTTTTTATGATACTGGTAAGTTTGTCTGTATTGGTTTTATTTATCTATTTTTTTTTTTTTTAATTTTGAGATCCTAGCTCCATGATGTGTGAAAGAACTGGCTGCTAAGAACGGGCTCATTTACTCTTCCCTTTGCTAATTCCCACATTGCTCATCTGGAGAGGTTTTCACCTCTGTCTGAATAGGACCAGAAAGGTTGCTGATGAGAGGCACGTTGGCATTATTTGAATGAAAGAAATTATGAGATAGGCATTTGTGTGGGATGGGTTTGAATGGAGGAAGGGTGGTCTGTTTGGATATCTGTAGAGAAAAATGTGGAGGTTCTGTGAATATGTGATACAACGCCTTTACTAAGAAAAGTAATGATTTAATCTCCTCTTAAGATTGTGTGTTAGTATTCCTGTTTTAAAAAATAATATCAAGTTATTTCAGATGCAGGTGTCTATAACTGCACCTCTGCTTAATTTCTTTGTGTCATAACCCTTGGCTCAGCCATGTAATGAAAATTCAAAGTAGGGGCATTCTCTGCACGCAGCTGACTTGTAGAAGGAGCTTGGATATTTTTTTGCCATCTATCCTGTTTTTTTTTTTACTTTTTGTATTATGGTGAAAGTCTTTCCTGAATGTTTGTCCCTGTTTGTGAGTGAAATCTCTGATGTGTCTTTACGTTTCACGTACATTGTACACCCTGGTCTCTTTAAACCATGCTCTAAATTTTATATCCTTGCTTGAGAATTGCCACAATGGATGAGGCATTATAATTTCTTAATGATAAGTGGCAGATGTCAGCCCCTATCAAGTGGCTAATATCTGAAATGTGAATTAAGCTCTGAACGAGATGGTTTGAAATAACTTTTTAAAAAGTATATTATCCTTTTATATTTCTGAGTTTTTATGTTGTGCAGGCAATTTTTCAACCCCTGTGGGAATTTCCTGTAATCTCTGTCTAAAATATCTCCTAATGACATAGATTCTTCTGTTGAGGTACACGCTGTTTTAAAAAAAGTATTTCCTTTTGTCATTTCTTATTACATTGGATGTCACCATGACTTTGTGTTGTGACATAAGAAGAGACCTCAGGATAACCTTTCTCTTCAATTTTTTTTCTTATCTTCCCATATAATTGTCTCTTTCAGGAGTATAAACCAAACCCTTAATCTGTATTTCTGTACAAGAATTGTTAATGCCTCTGCACACTTTAGCGCTCTTCTTCTGTTTTTGAGAAGACTTACGAACAGATGAGTTTGCAACAAGCAAGAGTTCAGTTTAAAATCAAATTCCAAAGCTCACTGTGGTTCCCAGACTTCAGACAGTTCAACATTTGCTGTTGTCCTGGTTTATTTGGCCAGCCAGTCATGGCCTCATTTCTGAAAATCTTTTAACTAATGTTCTCAAAGCGAGTGTAATTTTAGCAGTATGCTTAAACTGAGTAGTGTATTTCTAATAGGTCTCTTAAAGTACAAAGAGTTCACCAAGTGAAGAGGAAAACATTTGGAGGCAAATCAAAACTATAAATATTGGCAAAGAGATGTAAAGTGCAATGGGTATGTGAAGAGATGAAGAATTACATAAAATCGCGCTCCCACCAGTTTTATCCTGGTCTCATTGGTGGTTACTTTGAATAAAAATGTCAGCAATATGTGTCTACTACATATCTTTAGAGGGCTTGCATCACAGGGGATATACAGACTGCAAACAATTCTGGAAACCAACCAGATATAGAAGTAAAACCTCAAACTGGTGAATGACTTGAGACTGGGTTTGGGTTCATGGCACCTCTCACACTTACAAAACACAGAAGCAAACAAAAGAACTTCAGAAGTGTGAATCCTTGAAAATAGCTTTCCAATTTCTCATATAACTCTGAAAATTTAATTGTCCACACTGGCATACAAGTGAAAATTCAACATTTTATTAGGTCAGTGGAATGACACCCATTCGCACGTTTTTGCCTTAATGTGTCTGTTTCTGAGGTCTGAGGCCAGAATTATTTAATTACAATTATCAGTTTTTCTTTGCAAATGTGAGTTTAAAGGTTAATTATGCTGCATTCACTGGACTTGTACCCAAGACATTGTCCAGAGGTATAATAGACGTTAGAAAAAGAATGTACTATAAAATTGGCCAGAATCACAGCTCAGTGGAGCTTGAACTTCTAATTTGCTTGGGTAGGTTGCAAAGTCTTACCTACAATGACATTAAAGTATGTTCTTATAAACTTGAGCAGTACTCTTGTTGCAGCACTAAGCTCCAAATCTGACTAGACCTTCTTGAAACTAAACTCACCCAAGAAGGCCAAAGTACTGTTTTGATTAGAGTATAAACTAAAACGAGTAACCTTTGAAATGGAAAAAAAACTGAAAATCATTTGACATGACAGAATACAAATTTTGAAGTTTATAAACAAATATCTCCCTGCCCATTGTGTCCTTGCAAGGGCTGGTTAAGCTGCTTTTCAAGCACATTTTTGGTCAAGCTGTAGCCAAGCTTTAGTCTCGCTTTTTAAAATGAAGCAAACTGTACAGTTTCTTCTAGTTCCCAGAAAGCTTTTTTCAGTCATTTCTGAGACCCGGCTGTCTGCTCCTTGCACTTTTAAGAGGTCTTTTCCGTCTGACAATCCCTCCAGGTTTTGGAAATGTCTCTTTTTTAGCAGTATCATTTATCTGTCCAAAGGAAGAATGATCTCCCCCTCTACATCAGTACATCCCTCCTGATTTGTTCGTTTTCCTCTTTAAGTTCTCCTGTGGCAAACAATCTGAGCACAGAAGAATCACATGTACCACTACAATACTTTAAAATTCTAGAAATATCCTTGTATTTGGTTTCAGTGATGGTGATATGATAACATCTAACAGCAGAAAAAAGGCTAAGCTAAATTTCTCATAAATATATATTCTTCCTACCATATGGTATCTGTGAGAAATAATGAAAAAAAAAAAAAAAAAAAAAAAGATTGTACAGGAAAATTGCTTTCTGAAGAAAACAAATGCTTCAGTGTCCTGTACAGTCTAGCTTGGGGCAAAGGCTTTTCCAGCAGTCAGGGGGCCTGTGACTGCAGCCACATCCAGGGAACAGAACACAAGTCTGCAGAAACCTGGAAATTATTAATTTTTTTTTTTGTGACTAAGAGTTATGACTCTTCCTGTTACAGAATCACAAAATCACAGAATCCCAGAACATCAGGGGTTGAAGGGCCCTGGAAAGCTCATCCAGTGCAATCCCCCCATGGAGCAGGAACACCCAGATGAGGTTACACAGGAAGGTGTCCAGGCGGGTTGGAATGTCTGCAGAGAAGGAGACTCCACAACCCCCTGGGCAGCCTGGGCCAGGCTCTGCCACCCTCACCGGGAAAAAGTTGGTTCTCATATTTAAGCAGAACCTCCTGTGTTCCAGTTTGCCCCCATTGCCCCTTGTCCTATCATTGGTTGTCACTGAGAAGAGCCTGGCTCCATCCTCCTGACACTCCCCCTTTCCATATTGATCCCCATGAATGAGTCCCCCCTCAGTCTGCTCTTGTCCAGCGCCAGAGCCCCAGCTCCCTCAGCCTTTCCTCACACGGGAGATGCTCCACTCCCTGCAGCATCTTTGTTGTTCACGTTGCAGTTTCTCTAAATCAGGCTTTTACACATGAGCGTGGCATGGGGCACAAATTAATGTCTAGGATCCACGGCCAACACTATTTGGAAAAAGAAGATGCATTCCAGTACCAGGTGCATATTGACGGGTCAAGGGCACTTTGTGCATCCTTAGAGGAGCGGGAGTCAGACCTGATTTCAGACAAAACAAGCGGTGCAGTTGCTGCTGGAATGCTCGTTTTCCTTGAGCCCTGCTGTGTTGGAACCCAAACTAGTGACAAAACAGGAGTGTGGAGACAACTAAGATACTGTCCTAACTGTCGGTTTGTTAAACATCTGTATGCTGAGAGCTGTACCATGCACAAAAATATAGTCTACAATTCCAAAGATACTCCCATGTGGTGGAGAACAAATGTGGAAAGGTAGCGGATTCCCATCACTTCTGAGTGTACTGAAGAAGTGAAGGTTTGAAAGATGCACAAATCTGTAAGTTATTATGCATATTTGGTGTTACACAAAGTGCATGGAAGTTGCAGGAGATGAGACATGTTTACTTTAAAGTCTGGGTAGGACTGGAAGTTTGAATGATAAAGCCCGTAAGTTTTAACTCATAAGGATAGGTGGGAGGATGAGAGCAGTCTGGGCTCAGGGCTCAACCTGAACAAAAACATAAAACATGATAATTTGTGATGTCTTGTCTAAGTACTTCTCCAAGCTTCATTTGTTTTGATGCTGTTTTAAGGATAAAACCTTTCTGAAGCATCTTTCCAGACGCTACTTTTTGTTAAGTTTTATTTCAAGGGCTACAGCACTCACAGTTTCCAATTATTTACTGGCTGAACTTACAAGGAGTCCCCTGTAAACCTTAATTATTTGTTACAGGTGGAGTCTTGTTTTGTCTTTAACGCAACACCTGCCATTGAACCCAGTCAGACAAAATAGTGCTTTGAGTCTCCCCAAGTTGCACGACTCTTTCACTGCTGATGCACATTCTGGGCACAGATCCCAAAAACAGAGCCCTCTTTCTTAAACACGAGGGCTTGTGACACTACAAACAACAGGAACTTTTTTACCTTCAGCGAACATTTGGATGAAGTCTCTTGTGTCCTTCTTCCTCTATTATTTCAATAGTGCTGAATTTAGCCCTGAACCTTAGAACAACATACTTGAAACACCAGACTTTTACAGGCAGGAATAGCTAAGAAAATAGCTAAGAATAGCCAGAAAAAAGCATTCAGGGATTGCAATTGAACTGTCAGACGTGCTAAGAGGAAGAGGTTTACGTGACGAATGGAAGTGGAATTCCTATCCCCTAATGCTTGAGCTTTATATTCTGCACGGACTTGGAAGTGTCTCCAAGCCTGGTCCTCCCTCTCCAGCTTCTGCTTCCTATTATCCCGATTTTTCCACCTCTCTTCTCCTCAGTTCACTGGCAGATCACCTAGGGTTTCAAAGCTTTTGCAAACCACAGCTGCCAGATCTCAGCGCAGAATGGTTCTTGGACATCTGGATATGAGGCCAAATGCTGCGTGAACCACTCAGGTGAACTGGTGGGGAAGAAAATAAAAAACCTGCATTTTTCACTGGCCGACTTCTCACCTTTCACTGTTTTGCCCTTCTCAGCAGGTTAAATTAGCCCATGCTGAACTCTTTGTTACTGTAAGAGAAATGACACAGTCTCCCGCAGCATCCTCACAGCTAACCTGAGGGAGTGCGATCTGGATGAGCGGGTAGTGAGGTGGAGTGTGAACTGGATGAAGGGAAGAAGCCAGGGAGTTGTGGTCAATGGGGCAGAGTCCAGTTGAGGCCTGTATCCAGTGCAGAGCCTCAGGGGGCAGTGCTGAGGCCTATATTATTCAATATATTCATCAATGATTAGGATGAGGGAATAGAGTGACTGTCAGCAAGTTTGCTGATGACACCAAGCTGGGAGGAGTGGCTGACACTGGAAGCTGTGCTGCCATCAGAGACCTGGACAGGCTGAGAGCTGGGCAGGGAAAAATTTAATGAAATAGAACAAGGGCAAGTGTAGAGTCTTGTATCTGGGCAGGAACAACCCCAGGTTCCAGTATGAGTTGGGGAATGACCTATTAGAGAGCAGTGTAGGGGAAAGGGACCTGGGGGTTCTGGGGACAGCAGGGTGACCATGAGCCAGCACTGGGCCCTTGTGGCCAGGAAGGACAATGGTACCTGGGGTGGGTTAGAAGGGGGTGGTCAGTAGGTCAGAGAGGTTCTCCTGCCCCTCTGCTCTGCCCTGGGGAGACCACACCTGGAATATTGTGTCCAGTTGTGGCCCCTCAGTTCCAGCAGGACAGGGAACTGCTGGAGAGAGTCCAGCACAGCCACCAAGATGCTGGAGGGAGTGGAGCATCTCCCGTGTGAGGAAAGGCTGAGGGAGCTGGGGCTCTGGAGCTGGACAAGAGGACACTGAGGGGGGACTCATTCCTGGGGATCAATATGGAAAGGGGGAGTGTCAGGAGGATGGAGCCAGGCTCTTCTGGGTGACAACCAGTGACAGGACAAGGGGTAATGGGTTCAAACTGGAACACATGGGGTTCCACTTAAAGTTGAGAAGAAACTTCTTCCTGGTGAGGGTGGCAGAGCGTGGCCCAGGCTGCCCAGGGGGGTTGTGGAGTCTCCTTCTCTGCAGACATTCCAACCCGCCTGGACACCTTCCTGTGAAACCTCATCTGGGTGTTCCTGCTCCATGGGGGGATTGCACTGGATGAGCTTTCCAGGTCCCTTCCAACCCCCCACATTCTGGGATTCTGTGATTCTGTGAACCAGAGCTACTTGGGTTATGTCCGCACTGCACCACTACACGCACATTCCCACAGATCTCCCCCTCTCTCTCTCTCTCTCTCTGTCTTTCTCTCCCGCTCCCTTTCCCGCTCTCTCTCTCTCTATCTATCCTGGGAAAATTACTCTACTTCCCTGACCTATAGCAAGAGTTAAGAGAGTTTAAAATTTGTGCTTTTTGTATTCTGTACTTGTGCTTCATTTTCTAAACTCCCGCATTATTTCCAAGGAAGCTGCCTAATGTGCTACCCACTGCTAAGGATTATTTAAAAACATTTCACTACTAAATGTGATGGCTTTAATTACCTTTTATTTATCCCTCATTGCCAACATATGTTTTCAGTGGAGGAAAATAGTTGGAGGCATGGGTTGAGTGCTTTTTTGTAGCTTGGCAAATGTTTATGATTAATGCTAAGCAAATGTTAGCACATCAGAGACAGACATAATCACTGCATTGTGCTTTTAAATAATTAAAATAAAATGTCTGATTTGGGTGATGGAATTTTGAAAAGTGAAATAGGGAAAAATATTTGTTGCTAATGTAAAATTCCCAGCAACTGTTAGGCTCTGACACACCAAGATAATCTTAAAGGGTTGTAAGGATAAGTTGTTATAGGTGAAAGCTGCACCCACAAATGACCTTGGGACCTGATGCTTCAAACAGGTTCAGATCAGGGGATTTATGTGATGAAGCAAAACTCCAGAGATGTATCTGAATGCTGTGTAAGACTATGGCAAGGACACCAGTGGGACAAATGCTCGCATCCCTGCCACTGGCAGCTTTTAAAAGCTTCACATTTCCTTTCAGGTTCTGCAAGAAATAAGTAAGATAGTCCCTCCTACTTTATGGTCTTTAATTAGCAGAACACTGCCTACTGCTACTAAAAACCCTCATTCTCAGTTTGTCTGTTTTCCAACAGCTTAGAAAAGGCTTTATCCAGTGTGCTAGAATACAACAGGAAATGCTAGAATAAGAAATAGTGAGATCAATACCAGTAAATGGCTCTGACTTCTTCATTGCCAGCAACATGCTGTTTATAATAAGTATATACAACTAACCTCTTGTATTTGATCTTCCTAAAAAGAGTGCTGAGGTATGTCTGAGAAAAGGGAACGCAGCTTTAGCAGCTTGATTTGTACTTGCATTATTAAATTTATTTGTCAATATGGCTCATGCAGAAGCAGTATGTCTAATAGAGAGCCTGCAATAGAAGGAGTTGTAGTGTGTGCTTGTCCTGGACATTCATTGTGTTACAACAAAACATGCAGATTAAAAAAGATGTGCACACTAAGTACTGTTTTGAAGTGGGGATAAAAACTTTTGCATGACATTTTTGCTGTTCTGCGTGCCAAAGGGCAGGACTGTGAGCCTTATTTAGGTCTGACAATTTGCACGTGGAAACATCTTTTTTAGCTGGATTTGTAAAATCCTTGTTTTAATGAATGAATAGAAAAAGTAAGCTAATTAGGAGTGTCTGTCCTAAAAGCTAGTAGAAGGGAAAGATATATTCATCAATTACTTGGATGAGGGAATACAGTGTACTATCAGCAAGTTTGCTGGTGACACCAAGCTGGGAGGAGTGACTGACACTGGAAGCTGTGCTGCCATCAGAGACCTGGACAGGCTGGAGAGCTGGGCGGGGAGAAATTTAATGAAATAGAACAAGGGCAAGTGTAGAGTCTTGTATCTGGGCAGGAACAACCCCAGGTTCCTGGGGAATGACCTATTAGAGAGCAGTGTAGGGGAAAGGGACCTGGGGGTCCTGGGGACAGCAGGGTGACCATGAGCCAGCACTGGGCCCTTGTGGCCAGGAAGCCAATGGGACCTGGGGTGGGTTAGAAGGGGGTGGTCAGTAGGTCAGAGAGGTTCTCCTGCCCCTCTGCTCTGCCCTGGGGAGACCACACCTGGAATATTGTGTCCAGTTGTGGCCCCTCAGTTCCAGCAGGACAGGGGACTGCTGGAGAGAGTCCAGCGCAGCCACCAAGATGCTGCAGGGAGTGGAGCTTCTCCCGTGTGAGGAAAGGCTGAGGGAGCTGGGGCTCTGGAGCTGGACAAGAGGACACTGAGGGGGGACTCATTAATGTTTACAGATATATAAAGGGTGAGTGTCAGGAGGATGGAGCCAGGCTCTTCTCGGTGACAACCAGTAACAGGACAAGGTATAATGGATTCAAACTGGAACACAAGAGGTTCCACTTAAATCTGAGAAGAAACTTCTTCCCGGTGAGGGTGTCAGAGCCTGGCCCAGGCTGCCCAGGGGGGTTGTGGAGTCTCCTTCTGTGCAGACATTCCAACCCCCTGGACACCTTCCTGTGTAACCTCATCTGGGTGTTCCTGCTCCATGGGGAGATTGCACTCGATGAGCTTTCCAGGTCCCTTCCAACCCCTGACATTCTGCGATTCTGTGATTCTTTGGTTTTCTTGAATGTGAGAAATATTGAACAGTAAAAAACCAAAAATACCCCATAATAATAAATTATTTTTTCAAAGCCATTTATGATGACTGATACGCATGAGGAAGAAACCTTAGCTATAAACAGGAACAAAATAATTAACTTAAATCAGGCAGATAATTCCTTATATATTTTTAAAATTACAGTGTTAGCAAGAACCCTACTCCAGGAGATTTCAAGCTGTTTTCTAACAGCTTGTTTTGCTGGTCAAATGCTGAGGACTACAAGTTTCTGGGACTCCTAGGACAATATACCTGGGACTCCAGAGCTTCCAGTGCCTTGGAAGCCTAAACTGTATTAATGGTCTTTAGTCTTTGCTTTCACAGGAGGGGTAAAAAAAAACAATAAAGAAAAATAAGTAGGTATAAAATTGTACGTAGAAATTTCCATAAGATAGTATAGTGAGAAGACTGAAACATAGTGGCCCATGTTGTTCTAAAACAACAGCAAATGGGTTCTCTTTTTAGGAAAGCACTGCTTAGGCATTTTATTTTTTCCCCTTTTCCCAACTGTTTAGCTCTACAATAATAGCAGCAGTAGAGAAAAACAAGGAAATTGGCTTTTTTGCTTTATTATGCAATAGAACTGGTTTATTGACAAGACTGTTGTTGCAGTCACTGACTCAAGCTGAATCTTGTGAAGATCCTGTTCTTTGCTGTTTCAAAACAGAATCTTGGCACTTCTTCATTCTTTGTTCATGGTCAACTGCATTTCTATTGTTGGTGGTTACTCTGTGAGCACCTCTATTAATGTATATGGTACTACTTGTAATTAATACTGACATATAGTAAAGGTGATAGGTTCAAATTTCTAGCAGCACTTCGCACTGATGTGGAGTTGTCTTTCAAAAGATTGTTGAGACAATCTGTCCAAACGTAAACAAGAATGAGCAAACCTTATCTTGATTTCTGACAATTATAAATTCCACTGCACTCTGAGTTTACATTTCTTTACTAGGATAGTCTAACTGTGTTTTCATTACCTTCTTTCCCTCCTTCTCCTCTTCTCCTCACTCCCTTTCCTCTTTCTTTTGCTGCATAAAGGAAAGAAACTAAAAGAAAACTAAATAATGCAAAGGGTTGACTGCTACATTATCACCCTATAAAATCTGGAAGAGCTGTTATTAAACATTTTGCATTTCATTTCAAAATTACATCCAGTAAAAGAATTATTTTCCCCATGTTGAATTATATATGAAATAAAAGGTATGGGCCTATCTCTGAGCTAATCTGCATGAGATATAAACTGATTTAAATTCACCAAAAACAACACAGATTCCATTTTTGTTCATACCGAAGAATATCCACAGCAGTAGTATTGGCAGTCAGAGATTTCTTGAGAAATTTCCAGAGAAAATCCCGTATTTCTTTTTCAGGAAAAGTGATTAAACAAAAGCAAAAGTAACATTGTGGTGTAATCTTTGGGCTGCAGCTGTAGGAAAAGTGTTTGCCTTTTAAATTTTCTTCCAAAATAATTCCATAGGTATATACAACCTTTCAACTCTTTTGTTGAAATTATTAGGTGAGAATTGTTTTTTTTCCCTGATTCCAGTTCGTGCACCCCATCTCTTAGTTAAGCATGGCAAATTGACCCAGGAATCTTTTACATTTTGACATCTGAATTTGTGTAGTTGTCACTGAGACCACATCTAAATGTAGGATAACCTGTGCAACAGCTGGTGGAACATCCTGGCCATGGGTTTCTGAAGCACTTGCACAACATTATTTTTGTGCAAAGGTGCACAAAAGTGTAAGAGGAATATGTAGCTCCAACAAGTTCAGGTTTTAATATTTTTGGGGCAGAGGCTCAGTGCTTGTGCAAAGGCTGCTGTTCCATGTCTTTGAGAGGTGCCATATCTACCCCAGGAAGCTGCATTGGCTTCAGGACACTCAGCTGCAAGAACCAGCTTATCTCAAAGTCTATTTCTGCAGCAGGCCAACACTGCCCAACAAAGCACAGCCTTGTAAAACCCTGTTAATAAACAGCTGCTGGGCCCAGTAACGCACAGTATTCAAGAATGGGCTGTTTGTCATCCTGGAACAAACAGATGTGGAAGAGCGTGTCCCTCACTTGGAGGTGTCTTTCTATGCAGAACCACGGCCAGAGGGGACCTGAGCTCCTTGGGCATTGCCCTCAGCGTTTGCTCAGCATCAGCACCTGGAGCCACAAAGCCGAGCTTTGCTAAGCGGCAGCTGGGCGCATATCTGCCAATTTACCACCTGGGAAAGGCAGATGCAGTTTTTTTCAGACTGCTGGGGAGGAAAGAAGCTGGTACTTCCTCCCGAGCAGTCACGCCGCGGGTTTCCGCTCTGCGCGATGTTCTGCACACAATGTACCCAGAGCTGCGTCTGTTTGCAAAGCAGGAAGAAAAAAAACCATAAAAAAATAAAAAAAACACCCTGAAAACCCAAAGCAAACAAAATTCTGCACTTTGAGAAAACCTCTGTTAACATCCAGAGATGGAGATTCTCCAGCTGCATTGTTTGGAGGTGAGAATTGAGGCGAGGTTTTAAAAAAAAAGCTTCACTAATGTCAGGAAGGGTTGCTTGTGGTTCACTTATCAGCCAGAACATTTATTTATATTACTGTTCTCTGCTTATCAGTAACAGCACCGACATGAGCTTATGGTAGAAGTTCAGCAAACACTGCATTCTTTAAGTTATAAAAAGAAACGACTCTTTATAAACGCTGATGCATTGTGTTACATTTACCTGACATTTTGCTAGCTTTCCTACATGTCTTATCTTACTAGTAAAAGCCTACTTATTTTTAGCAAATTTACTTTGTAAATTACAGAAGATTTTTTTTTTTCAGAACAAGAAGAAACAGGAACTGACAATTCAATAGCTTCAGATACATGTCATGCAGAGAGAAGTGTAATATTTACAGCTGTTGCGTCGGTCGTCTGAAATTTCAGAGGTGCATTCTTTGGGGCTGGAATCACTAATATTAGAAAACCTTTTGCTTTGTAAAATGTAACACCAAGCAGAGCACAAGTTTTTAAAAAACTTGTGTAATGATCATTTCAATACCATCAGTATTTCGGACACAATTGCTTGCATTTAGGAGCCAGTTATCAAAGTGGCACCCATTTTTTCATGGAAAGAGACAAAATTTTTCTAGGAAGTGCATGTGTGCATGTAAACACCACTTTAAAATCTTAAACTTTCTAGGTAGAAATTTACAATGTGTAATGAATACATTTCCAAGATTTTTTTTTTTTTTTAAATACAGAATTAGAGGTATTTTATAATGTTGTACTGCAACTTGATTTGCGATAAAACAGAGTTCAGTGCATGTAATTTGGCCAACGTGGGTTAAGTGTGCAGTTTGTTTAGAAGTCATTAAAGCAAAAAGGGGGGCAAAAGAAGGAAAACCAAACATAGTGGCAGGGATTTTCCTAAGAATATAGGAGAGCTTGTGGGCAACCACATCCTGCCCAGGCGATGGCAGTGGGATGAGGGCTGTGTCGTCCCTCTTTGAAAGCTCCAGCAACACCCTTTGACTCAGTTATAAACCAAGGTGAAACCTTGCTCTAAGGCCATATATTGGAGTTACCCAGTGTAAATGTAAATTAGATAGCTCTGGGTATATTGAGCTACTCTCTTGTTGCATAGATGCACAAAAAAAACCAACAGCAACAAAACCAAACCAAACAAATCTATTTCTAGAGAGGAACCTCTTGCTAAAAGAAACCCTCACATATTGAGAAGCCATCAAAATATAAAGCCATGCCACATTTCAGTCGGCCTCCACTGCTTGAACAGCCTCTCCCACCTGCCAAGGGTGACTTGAGTGCACTGAGGCGTCTGTAATTTGTGCTGACCAGTGTGAAATTGTTCTTCCCTCCTTAGTCCTGCAGAATAATCAAGCCTGCTTGGAGGCCAGATCATTGCTCAGTGCGCTCGTATGAAGGTTTCTGAAGCACTGAATAATGAAAGGGAACATATTGTGTCTTCTTGAAGCCCCATATCACTGTGCTGGCCTTCCAGTGCTCGATTTACCTGAGCCAGGCCACTTCTCCTAAAACTTCCCATGTACCCAAGGTTGGTATGAATAACGAGCTGTTAGAAGTGCAGCGTGCGTCTGACCATTAATTCTCAGCTTTGGTAAAGCTGCTGTGGCCTTTTGAGCCTTATTTTTATCAACACATCCATGGCCTTGTGTTGTAATGCTGAAAGCCAGGTCTTTGTTCTTATCAAATCAGTGTTTTTACACTTCTGAATGAGCGATGCACAGCATTTAGAAAAACAATGTTATCATAAATGTTATCATTAGCATCATCGTAATTACATAATAATTATTATGTTTTTGGGTTTTTCTGTATAGTGGCTGGAATTTTCTTCTTCACACAAAGATACTCAAACAATTATAAACATTCACCTCTGTTGGCTGGGAAATTATGACATCCAAATTTGCAAAAAGACCAGGTTTTTTTTAGTCCTCTGTATATATTTTCTTATTTTAACTACTGAAATATGACCATTGCAGTATGAAGTTAGTGTAATTAATCAGTATTTCAATATATTTTATTAGCAAATTTTAATTTAGACATAAACACTGTGATAAACTGTAAGGAGATACATTCCCCTAACCATCCCTGGGTTTTCTCTAGAAGTTTGATCTTACCAATGCAAGCCAAATCAAAGGAAAAAAATCAAAACTGGTTTATCAGTTTTTAGGACCAAATTTAATTCTCTAAGGGGGTCTGTTTCTCTCCAGCTGTTAGGTATCCACCATCATCCAAAATCCACAATTTCACTAGGTCTCTTAGAACTGGGGAGGTTACTACTTGTCTCCAGGGCCTGGAATAGGGTTGGAGTAGCGTTGATGGACTGTAGAGGATGGAGGGGCCCAAATATGCTGTAGTTTCATCAAAATGATGTTTTTGACTCAGTCAGCCTCTGCCTCGTCATTGTTTTGAAAATATCTAGTTGGAGCAATGCTAAACAGAATTGGGCATTTTGGATGGTAAGAGGCTCCTTGCTTGACCACAGATCCCTGGATCTTCATGTGTCAGTGTGGGTGTCCGCCAATAAGCTGATATTGAATGAGAATGGGGTTTTTTCCTTGATCTTCATTTTTCCTTTTCACTTAACCAAGTAGACGTATTGTGCCAATATTGGACCAATGTCTGGCTGAAAATTATTGTTTCAAGCTGTACTTTGATTAAATTAATTCGTAGAGGCAGGAGCCCATTTGTCTGAGCACTGTCCTGACAGCTGCTTTGTGTTTTTTGACCTGGCACTGATATCCTCAAATGCCTTGTAAAAATTATTTTACATGACTAAGTTTTCTTTCTATGCCTCAATGGAAATTGTAATCTTTATAGTCCATGCTTAATAAGTATAGATGATAAAAGCATGACTCAATACTATCATTTGCATGTCAGGCTATTATTCAGAGCACACCTGGTTGCTTTCTGAAGGCTTAGGGAAAAAAATGTAATCCATGAGCGTTGCATTGTATTGCAATATGCCCTGCCCTTTGCAAAAGAAAATAGAAATATTCTTTGCTGATAGGTTGTTTTAAAATTCTCTTGTTTGTGTCTTATTCATATCTTTAGAGAGAGACCAGTAGCAGAATGCCAGACATATTAGCAGTGAAAGTAAAGTTTTTGGTAAGCATTATTTTAAGTATTGGATAAATACTGGATTGGTAATCAGGAGCTATATGTGTTTTTCACTGTTGTTGTGCATCTGCAGGGTTTCTTTTCCTATTATGCAGTTTGGATTGTGCAATATTTCAGCTGATTATGATATAAAGGGGCTTCCTTAGCATCAGAGACATCGGCAAGCAATATCTTAGTTAAATACCAAATAGGATGTAAATAAAATACATACTAAGCATGTTCTCTGGGTGTGTGCAGTTATCCTGTGCCTGTGCATGGTTTGCTGTTATTGATAATGAAGGGAAAGGCGAAGGGAGAAAGGAAGGGGGGAAAGGAAAGAAGAAAGGAAAGGGAAGGTGAGGCAAGGAAAGAAAAGGAATAGAATTAAGGAATTATCTACAGTGAGGGAAAAAGAGAAAAGCAAAGGGGAAGGGGAAGGGGAAGGGGAAGGGGAAGGGGACGGGGAAGGGGAAGGGGAAGGGGAAGGGGAAGGGGAAGGGGAAGGGGAAGGGGAAGGGGAAGGGGAAGGGGAAGGGGAAGGGGAAGGGGAAGGGGAAGGGGAAGAAAAGGAAAGGAGAGGAAAGGAGAGGAAAGGAGAGGAAGGGAGAGGAAAGGAGAGGAAGGGAGAGGAGAGGAGAGGAGAGGAGAGGAGAGGAGAGGAGAGGAGAGGAGAGGAGAGGAGAGGAGAGGAGAGGAGAGGAGAGGAGAGGAGAGGAGAGGAGAGGAGAGGAGAGGAGAGGAGAGGAGAGGAGAGGAGAGGAGAGGAGAGGAGAGGAGAGGAGAGGAGAGGAGAGGAGAGGAGAGGAGAGGAGAGGAGAGGAGAGGAGAGGAGAGGAGAGGAGAGGAGAGGAGAGGAGAGGAGAGGAGAGGAAAGAAAGGAAAGGAAAGGAAAGGAAAGGAAAGGAAAGGAAAGGAAAGGAAAGGAAAGGAAAGGAAAGGAAAGGAAAGGAAAGGAAAGGAAAGGAAAGGAAAGGAAAGGAAAGGAAAGGAAAGAAGAAGGAAGAAAACTCTGCTTCTTGTTTTGGGCTTGACTCTGTGGATTGCCTGGGAAATGTTTGACAAGTGTTCACCAGAAGAGAAAGCTTTATCTACATTAGAACTGAACCTCAGGGGCCTCATTGGAAAGAGCAGTTAAAACACAGAAAGAAGTACTGCCTTACATCTTTCCTTGTAAGGCATGTACTTTATGTATTTATTTTTTTCCCCAGGCATTAATTTCTGGTCTTGAAAGCAGCTTGTAGTTTGTGCCTGGATACTTTTTTAATGGACCTAGCCCTGCTTCTTGGGGATCTGCTAAACAGAGCTAATCTCTTCTGTGACTACTCTGAGGGTCATCAGCCAGTCTTGGTATGGTTTTAACCCCTTGACTTCTGTTTTCCAGCAAAACAACAAAAAAATTGCAACATGGAGAAAGTATTATTATTTTGCTTTTTGCATACTCATAGGTGGCCAGTTCCTTTGTGTGCTTTCAGTTTGCCAACACATGTCCCATCTCTTTAGAATGAAAAAAACAAAACCAAACACAAACACAAACCAAACCAACCAACCAAACAAAAAAATCAAAACCGTTTATTTTCTGCTTTTCTGACTGAAACACATTCATGAGACCATTGGTAGTCTTCATTGCTCTCCTGTGAACTTTTTTCATGTAATTCATGTTTTTTAAATATGCCAAAACCAAACAGAGCTTGCCACTGAGGTTTTTGTAATGCTGACTAGAGCAGAACGATTATTTTGTATGTGTTGCAGTATATGCTGCTGTTCATAAACCAAGTATGACACTGACCACTTTGCAACAGCATAAAGTTATGACTCATGTTCTGTTTAATGTGATCCACAGTAATATACAGAGTTTTTTACATAGAATCATAGAATACCAGGTTGGTAGAGAGCACAAGGATCATCTGATCCAACCTTTCTTCCAAAAGCCCGGTCTAGACAAGCTGGTTCATCACCTGTCCAGCTGAATCTTAAACATGTCCAATGTTGGGGAATCAGCCACTTCCCTGAGGACATTGTTCCAGTGGCTGATTGTTCTCATTGTAAAAAATTTTCCTATTATGTCCAATCAGAATCTCCCCAGGAGTAACTTTTACCCATTGCCCCTCATCTTTTCCTTGTGACTCCTTGTACAAAGGGAGTCTCTGTCTTCTTTATAGCCACCCTTGAAATACTGGAACACAGTGCTGAGCTCTCCCCTAAGTCTCTTTTCTCAAGGCTGAACAAGCCCCGTTCTCTCAGCCTTTCCTCCTGTGGCAGCTTCCCGGTCCATAGATCATCTTTGTGGCCCTTCTCTGGACCCTCTCCAGCCCGGTCACAGCTTCTTTGTACAGTGGCGACCAAAACTGAACAGTGTTCCACGTGTGGCCTACAAGTGCTGAGTAGAGCAGGATAATGATTAATTTAACTCCACTGGTGATGCCCTTGCTGATGCAGCCCAGCGTCCCCTTTGCCACCTCTGCTGCTTCTGACCTTTGAAGCGATGTTATTACATATCTAGTGATCTCAAATTTTCCCCCGTATATTCCAAGACACATTGAAAAAGTCTGTCAACAGACTAAATATGTTATCAGGTAATATTTTTTGTAATTCTTGAATGAAACTTCTCAAGGAACTTTAAAATGCCCTTCAAATATTGTTCAACGTCTTCCTTGGTTACTAATAGACTGGAAAATATTACATTTACCTCATATCATACAAGCCTGGGATAAAAGAGTTTCCATTCAACTTTACGACAGCACAATGCTGGGAAAGAAGTACATTGAATGTCGGTTATAATTCACAATGTTATTGACATCTGAGATCTGTTCTGAAAATGTAGCATGGTATTCAGTGGGAACATGTGGAAAGAATTGTATCTTGCCAAGAATAATCGGTTATGCAAAAATAGGATGGCGAATAACTAGCTGTTTACTAGTTCTTCACAAAAATTTCTGCATATTGTGGGTGATAAACTGAGCTTGAGACAACAACTTTGTGCTATGGCACAATAGGCAGATGTAGTATTGGCCTATATATGGAACAACTTAGTCTTAAGGACACATAAAATCCTGCTGTAGTCCTGTACTGAGATGAAATGCTATCAAAGGTACTTGACCCCATAAGTTAAGAAATACATCAACAAAATGGTGTGATCAATGAGACTGGTGGTGGTCTTAAATATAAAATGTGCTCAGACAGACTGAAAGATCTAGGGCTCTTTAGTTAATAGAAGACCAGAAGGGAAAGTTGCAGCAATTTACAAGTAGGTAAAGAAATGTTGCAGCAAACAAGGGAAAAATCTGTTTCCCACATCCATATGGGCTATGCCAAGATGTAATGTGTGTAAACCGAACCACGGAAGATTAAGTGTAACAGTAGGAAATGGTCGCATGTTCTTTATCAGGCTGGACAGAGATCAGGCAGTAATGATGCAGCACGTGGTAGGGAGAAAATATTTTTTTTATGGAGAGAAAAGCTTTTTAGTTCTCTGCCACAGTGCAGTTTCCTTTAGTAAAAGGTTTATATGCACAGTGAGTCATTTCTGGTGGTACTTCAAAAATACTTCCAAATTTTCACTCACGTTAAACCATCCCGTAGCTTCATCCATGACACCATCACAGCCCAACACTTGCTGCGGTTTTAGGTAGCAAGGTGGCATCTGTTACACTCACAGTTGTTTTTTGGCTGAGATGCAAACCCTATCTGTGCAGTAAAGCTTAAAAATACTCCAGACAAGTGCTACACCACCCTCCATTGCCATAAAGCACATCAGGTTGGGCCACTCTCTTTAAATGCTTTTTCCACTGAATTTTAATATGTGTTGAGTCCGTGTTTTCATTATGTTGTGTGATGTGCTGTTAATGTATCTAGAAAACTGCATGAAGTGGAGTGAAGGCTATGGGACTAACCCCTTTGGCACTATAATTTTTTTGCATAATCTTGTAGAAATCTCTAAAATATCTGCTCTAGAAACAGAAATTTATCTGGTATGAACATGGCTTGAATTTCCTCAGGAACCAGTGACTATCATCTCAAACGTTACCCATTTTAAGATGAGCATACCATTTCCTACTGGTTTTCTTCAAAGCAGTTCATAACAACATAAGCAATGTTTTCAAAAACACCACATACAAACAAAACTGTCGACATTTTTTTTTTTTTCCCTTTGAGGGGAGAAGAAAACAAAACATGGTATAAACATTAATCTTGGTGCTCAGTGCATTTCTGGAAAATGACTGCTGGCAATGTAAAACAAAAAAAGAATGGAACTATATAATGTGTTCAGGCTGAGAATTTGACAGGTTCAGGAGGCTTTGACACTGCAAAAGCTGACAGGGTCATCTGCTCTGAGGGAATGCCCACCACTGGTTCAGTCTCAAACAGCTGATAAAACCAGCATTTTCCTGCATGCACTTTTAAAATAAATGAGAGTTATTTTTGTTTCGCTTTAAAATCCTCTGCTTTAAAGCTCGGCAGCTCGTCCCCTCTACTCAGCCCCAGCGAGACCACACCTGGAATCTTGTGTCCAGTTGTGGCCCCTCAGTTCCAGCAGGACAGGGAACTGCTGGAGAGAGTCCAGCGCAGCCACCAAGATGCTGCAGGGAGTGGAGCATCTCCCGTGTGAGGAAAGGCTGAGGGAGCTGGGGCTCTGGAGCTGGACAAGAGGACACTGAGGGGGGACTCATTCATGGGGATCAATATGGAAAGGGGGAGTGTCAGGAGGATGGAGTCAGCCTCGTCTCGGTGACAACCAGTGATAGGACAAGGGGTAATGGGTGCAAATGGGAACACAGGAGGTTCCACTTTAATATGAGAAGAAACTTGTTCCTGGTGAGGGTGGCAGAGCCTGGCCCAGGCTGCCCAGGGGGGTTGTGGAGTCTCCTTCTCTGCAGACATTCCAACCCGCCTGGACACCTTCCTGTGTAACCTCATCTGGGTGTTCCTGCTCCATGGGGGGATTGCACTGGATGAGCTTTCCAGGCCCCTTCCAATCCCTGACATTCTGTGATTCTGTGATGAGCTGCTCTGCACTGATTCGCTGAATTGGTTCTACTCTCATGGTAGATGCCCATGTCTGTAAAACATGACTAGTCCTGTGTGTAAAACACGAGTAGTCCTGAACCGTGTGTGCAGGGCCCATGGACTGGGACCTCGAGCTTGGTGCTAAGGGAAATAAAATACTACAGCATTACCTGGACTGCACTGCTTTGGGATTACACCTCACTGCCAAAAAATGTGCAGGTATTTGATATAAGGAACAGCAGTATTCCAAAACATGCAGAAATTTGGTAGAAGGGACCAGAGGGAACAGCATAAACTTGTGTAAGAATTATTGCACTTGATGTAGGCACACAGGAGCGATTTATCAGCTGAATTGCAAATGAACATAGAGAAGAGAACTGAGTTTGTTGGCAATTCTGAGATGCAATGCAACAGATCAGAGCTTCTCAGAGTTTTATACTTAAAACTGTGTTGAAATTAAAAGCCCAGAGCTTCTGCTTATCAAAAACCTGTAATATTTCCAAAAGAGGGTTGATTATCAAACTGGTAAGCTGCCCAGAACATCAGATGCAGATAATAATTATCGTCATCTATGACAAGTTCATAAAAGAAAGACATTTTAGGGTTTTTTGTGTTTTACTTAGATACAGGTCATACGCAGTTGCTGCAGATAATTTGTCAGATTAGCAACTTTTTGGCAAGCAGTTATTTGTCAAGAACTTTTCCATTGTCTCGCCTGCTCACACTTAGAAAATTGTTGAGCATGTTCTAAGAAGTAATACAGAGTTGTAACTCAGAGGTGATGTAGCCTTTTCCCACAACAAAGCCAAGATCTGGAAAAGAGATGGTTGCTTTTTAAGGAAACCCAGGATGTGTGGACATCTAGAAGTGTATGAAGATCATAACCCAACTTTTCTATTTTCATTTTTTAGCAGTCCCACCTACTTTGTGAATAATTTTGCTGAGTAAGCATGAATAAATGACTCAGTCTTTGCCTTTTGTGAGGTTGTTCTAGGTGCAGGGATTTCTCTCTCCAAATGGAGCTGATGAAATACAAACAGAAGCGAAAATTAATGTTGTCTGACCTTTGCCTTTTACTTTCCTGAGGTAACACGTGCAATACGAGCAAACTCACATGGTGTCACAATTCCCTGTTCCCGCCTAAAGGAAGGGAGAAGCTAAATCCTGTGCCCAGGATTAAATAATAACAATAATGAAAATAAATTATCAATTAAAATTAGCAGTAGTAATAACGATGATGTAGGTCTGGAGAGAAACTCACTTGACAAGTAAAAGTCAAAATGAAAAATAAAGGTTAGTTGCCTGCTGACAAACCAAAATGAGAACACCAGGTATTTGATAGACTAGAACACTTAATTTTCCATCAAGCTTAACTTTCCATAGTTTCAAGATGCATTTGAAGGAGATTGTCCTCAGCAATAATAATGAAATGAAACTGCCTTTAATGCTTTGAACTATTTTAAATCTTTCTTGCTTAGAAGGGAACAAAATGTCAGTCCTTTCATTGAATACCTTTCTGAATTTTTAAAATAGTCATTATTTCCTTAGCAAAGTTGCTTGTTTTCTTTCCTTTTTCTTTTTCCTTTTTTTTTTAGTTTTAATTATGTAATTGTGCTAACAAACAGCTCCAGTATATATCTTGTCAGCTGATTTCTGTTTTTCTTTTAAAAATTACTACAAAAAGAAAAGGTGGCCTTCTATATCTTATGTAGCTGTAATATCTCTTGAGATTTTAGGAAATGTTATAGTTTAGAAGATATTTACAAAACTTTACGGAGACACTTTAAGGGGTCAGATAAACGTACTTCACTGCCTTGAGAAGAAGCAAGCCTAGCAGACCCTTTTTATAGATTAGAAGGGGAAAAACTAGAAAAACCAAGGTAAAGCCTTGATTCTGACTGAGGTCATTTTAACCAATGAATTTATTTAAATGATTTTGATTTTTTGAGATTATGTCTTTTCCAAAGGGAAGGTAATATAGTCTGTCCTATATGCATGTCCTAAACTTGCCATGTTTCTTGTATTTAAAAGTGTCAATTTAGATTGAATTAACATCTGCAATTGTTCTCTAGAAAGAAAAAAAACCCTTATATTTTAAAACCTTTTCTTATCATTCCATTCCTGGCAAAAAAAAATATGTAAAGTACGCGTCTTACTGCTTGTATTGAAGGAAAAAAACCTAATATAGTTTATTTGGTTTTCTGTTGTGGTTATTTTGGGGTTTGGTTGGTTTGTTGGCTTTTTTCTTTTTATTATTTTAAAGTTCTTAAATAAACGACAAATCATTACATAGTAGTATGGAATTATACCTTGAAAAACAAATATGTTATAGACAATTATTTTAAAATTATTTCTAGCGTCTTTCATAGATTTATAACAGATACAGACCAACACAGGACTTTGGATAATGTGTTTAATGTTCTCAGAATCTGGAAAAATTAATTGTAAGTTAGAAACATTTGAGATGTGAGTAGAGCTTTGTGGGAAAAGTGACACTGTGAGTGGAGTGTGAGATTGGGAGGCTACCAGAGAGTCTTGAAGATGAGTTTGGCTAGTAGTAGTGAAAGAGAATCGAGTAATGGGAATATGTTATTGTTGAGGTCACCAGGTAAATTTATAACAATTAAAAAAAAATGCATCAGGGATAAAAATAAAGTTAGTTGCCACAACAAAGTGGTCAAAAACCACAAAGATGGACCCTCCAGTCAGAGAACAATAGTCAAGAAGGGCAAGAGTGGAGGCAGTGTGGGACAAAAGCTGAACAATTGTGTTTTTGATGACAAACAAACAAACCAACCTTGCTTGCAGGAGATAATGCTCTTATTTAAACAAGTAAGGTTTGAATTATGTGTAGGTCATTCCAGTTTCCACATCAGTCTGTCTAGGCCTTTTCCTGTAGAATAGTTGTGTTCTGGAACACAAACTTAGTTGATGTTTTGGGACATTTTTTCTTCTATTCCTATCCAGTGCTAGGAATAGGTGAAAGTAGTTCCATGTGATATATGTGTCATGGTAATGGGATAATAAATTTTTGCCCCTAGTCAAGTATAATAAGTATTTTCAGTTGGTCCCTGTAATGATATCTCCCATGATTTTCAGCATAAAATATAGCTTTCAACATACATCATCACACTGCTATATGTGAATAAAACTTACAGGAAGCAGTGGTTGTTGTTGAACTGCTCATCATTGCTTTCAAGAACAAATCCAAAGTAAGATTTTTGGGTTAATATGGCTTTGTGTATTTCTTGTCTAAATAACTTTTCAGTGTCATCTTTAGAGCAAGTGCCTGGGAGTATTAGTAAAAGAGATCCATCACTATGGGTTTTCATTTTTATGCAGCTTTCATTAAGGGAATGCTCACAGAAAACTTTCAAGATGTTCAGATAGTTTTTTTTAGGAGTGTATGTGATCTATGAAATACGAAAAGATATCAACTTTTAAAAAATACTGCAGGTTTCAGAACATAAATTTGATTTTGTAGAAGACTATGCTTGTGCTAGGATTCTTGGCTTCAGTATAATCATTCAAAGTAGCACAGGTGATGAACAGAATCATTTTGGTTGGAAGACACCTTTAAGATTATTGAGTCCAACCATAACCTAAATCTAGCACTAAACCATATACATAAGAGCTTTCATGACTTCAATGCTAGTTTGGCCCACTCAAGAATGCAATTGAGAAACAAAACTGTATTTCATACCTAAGAAATATTAAAAATTAGATGGATGAAATGGATCAGTTATTGTGTCCAGGAAGCCCAGAAAGGCTGCGAAATCTCCATCCTTGAACATAATCAAAAGCCACCTGGACATGGTCCTGAGCAACAGACCCTGAACGGCCTTGCTTGAGCAGAAGTTTGGACCAGATGACCTTCAAAGGTCCCTTCTAAGCTCAACCATTCTGTGATTCTGTGAAACAAACACCTTTAATTGCTATAGAGAGATCCTACCCACCCTGTTGCTTAACTGCTTGCTTGGTGATGTTATCAGGTTCTATCTCATGCTGGTGTCTGAGTCTGTATCTTCCAAGAGAGTTGCGGAAAATTTATAGATTCTGCTGGAAAATTATTTTGGCGATTCACTGAGTGTGCCAACTGATGGTCACAGAATCACAGAATCCCAGAGTGTCAGGGGTTGGAGGGACCTGGAAAGCTCATCCAGTGCAATCCCCCCATGGAGCAGGAACACCCAGATGAGGTTACACAGGAAGGTGTCCAGGCGGGTTGGAATGTCTGCAGAGAAGGAGACTCCACAACCCCCCTGGGCAGCCTGGGCCAGGCTCTGACACCCTCACCGGGAACAAGTTTCTTCTCAAATTTAAGTGGAACCTCCTGTGTTCCCATTTGCACCCATTGCCCCTTGTCCTATCATTGGCTGTCACCGAGAAGAGCCTGGCTCCATCCTCCTGACACTCCCCCTTTCCATATTGATCCCCATGAATGACTCCCCCCTCAGTGTCCTCTTGTCCAGCTCCAGAGCCCCAGCTCCCTCAGCCTTTCCTCACACGGGAGATGCTCCACTCCCTCCAGCATCTTGGTGGCTGCGCTGGACTCTCTCCAGCAGTTCCCTGTCCTTCTGGAACTGAGGGGCCCAGACTGGACACAAGATTCCAGGTGTGGTCTCCCCAGGGCAGAGCAGAGGGGCAGGAGAACCTCTCTGACCTACTGACCACCCCCTTCTAACCCACCCCAGGTACCATTGGTCTCCCTGGCCACAAGGGCCCAGTGCTGGCTCATGGTCATCCTGCTGTCCTCAGGACTCCCAGGTCCCTTTCCTCTACACTGCTCAGTGATCTGGAGGAGCTGACACAGAATGCAGTCCCAGAGGCTTGCAGGACTGGCTGGACAGAGTACACCATGTCCACCTAACCAAACCCAGAAGGTACACCAGGCATACCAGTGAAAGATTGGCTCCTAGGTGTATGTTATACCAGCATTGCCTCTAAGCTTAATTAGCAGCACTGACCTGACAAACAGAAGGGCTGGGTGAGTTACACCCTCTTAATAAGGACAGCAGTGACCACATACTCTCTAGACACAGTGACTCCCAAGCTGTCCCTTGGGCTGCTCCGTCGTGCGTCATCTCCAGAGTAGGTCAATGGCAATAAAGCACGTACTGATCTCCAGGGAGGTCACAGAAAACCCTGATCTCTCATGCCGCAGAGAGTTCTCTTTAGCTACCATCTCCATATTCTCCAAGACATCATCTTATATGCGTAATTTGATCCTTTTTCAGGAATAAGTCATGTTCCTGTCACATCTTTATAAATAATTATATCTTTAATAAATGGAAAGGGTAAGGAAAGACAGGACAATTTTTTTTTAAAAAGGGGAGGGAGCATTTGGCTTCAGTGTGCAAATGACATATAATTTCCAACAACTTGAGGAGGAATAGTTATCTTGCCTTTAAGGCTTGTTCATTTATTTTAAAAATATATTTCTCAAAATTTAATTTGTGGTTTCAGGAGCTAAGTATAGAAAATTGCATAATGCCCTTTTAGACTTTGGTGACTAAGAGTGATCCCATTAAATGAATATAGCATGCATGGAGTTTGTTAAAATATAATTTGTTCCATTGCAACAGTTTAAATCTCTCCAACATTGGTTAGGCTAAAATATAACATACGTGGTTTTAAGGTGCAAATGTTGTTTTCCTTAGGATAGAATAAGGAGATAAGAACCAACAGAACTCTATAAAGGTTACTCTGGGAATAAAGTTAAAGAATTTGTGGTTTGTAAAGCATATCCTTATTCAAAAACTTTTTTTTTTTTTTTTAATTTCACTTATGATGGTTTGAGAGGTTTCTTTATGTTTACAAACAGAATTTTTTTTCCACTTTTTTCCCTCAGATGCTTCATTCCAAATGCCTACGCTGCGCTCTTCACCGCTGCTCTGGTGCCACTAATGTGCTTGGTGGTGGTTTTCGTGGTGTTCATCCACGCCTACCAGGTGACCCCACAATGGAAAGCGTACGATGATATATTCAGGGGAAGAACAAATGCTGCAGGTACGATTTGTTGGCTACCCCTACGCAAACAAGTCTGGCTTTCAGAACGGTACTGACTGTTCTTTCCAGTTCAGAAAACCCCACTAGAAACCACAGGGACACCTACTCGTTTAAGCATGTTAGTGGTCCCTTTGAATATAGCAATAAAACACAGCATCGCCCTGGTCAGAGCAATGTCTTGTGTTTTGTGGTACATTCAATGGCTGCCCAGTCACCCACTGTCTGCATGTTGGAGTATTTGGAGTTAATGTCTGTGTTTTGAAATTTCCTAGTGCTACTCGCAGCTGAAATGTGCTCACAAGAAAAGGTCTGTCGTGAGCAACACAGGAAGCATCGGTCGGTCTCCTCTGTCAGAACAATTTCAGATACAATAACATTCCCAAAATAAAGTCGTAGCAGTTTACACCAATACCATAATAACAGGACACTGTGGGAAGCTTGCAATATTCCTTTTGTTTTCATGGTGCTTTTGGAAAAAAAATCTGAGTTTTATAAACAAGTGCAAATATACAGATTTTAATAAAAGTGTGCCTATTTTCTCCCTAACTGCATGAAGCCAGTTAGATTTTATGGACTTGTGAAAGATCCCTGAATAATTTTTCTCAATTCATTAAAAAAAAAGCAAATGGACTTAAAAGGGACAGTGAATTATTAAAAAATTCCATTGAGTAGTCCAGTGCTGGTATAAGTGCACAGATTTATAAAGAGTAGCTGTCTTGTTCAAATGCTCAAATCTGCAGTGATAATTGTATTATTAAGTGAGGAGTTCTGGGGTATTTTTTACATTTTAATTATAAAAAAAATAGTCTTTTATGAAAAAATGAAAATAAATGTTAAATATTTATTATCTGGACATTTCTTCAAATATTAATTTATTTCTTAGTGACAAAATGTCAGCTTGACTAAGATCTATATAAATTTGGATAAAGTCTGATAAACATAGCTTGTAAGTATAATGCTCAAGAAAAAAGAGCAAAAGGTACTCACAGAAGTTGTATCTACATGATGTAAAGACATGAAATAATAGGGTTGAAACAAAACTCTGGTTAAATGTAGGTTTCAGGGTGTTTTCTGTCTCAAATAGAATCCAGAAAATGGTATAGGTAGTGATGAGGTATCAGAAGAAAACAGAGAAAAAATCAGGAATAGAGGTGTTCAGTAAAATGTCAATAACAGCTCCTTTTTGTTGTTGTTTTAAAGCAGTTTGCAACTTCTAATGCTTGTGCACCTGCATGGCAAACTGGTGTTTTTCTACCATAGGGCTTTTGCAAGCACAAATGAAAGTACCTCGTGCTGCGTGGGTGAGAGCAAGTTGGAGAGAGGCTGTTTTAGAGAAGAAAAGGGCTGCCGAGCTGCCTGCTGAGGTTCACGGTGCCTGGGGCTGTACAAGGGCTCTCTGTGTTTGTCGTGTATTCCAGAAAGAAGCCCAGGCAATTTCTGCAGTTTGTAACATTACCTATAACTACATAACGTGGTACCAGCTCCTAACTAAAGGCCTCTGATTTTCTGACTGAATATTTCTCTCCTGAAATGTGAGATGGTGGTAGTATATTTACATTATTTTGAATGTTTTGTGGGCATATCGTACTTTTAAAAACATATTCAAAGGCAGCTTGCAGTAAGGCCTACTACCACTTTTAAATTTTGAATCTTACTGTATGACCCACCCTTTGGAGAAGAAAAGATCGGACAATGCCCTCAGATTCATGGTGTGAAATTTGGGGTTGTCCTGAGCAGGGACAGGAGTTGGACTCAGTGATCCTTGTGGGTCCCTTCCCATTCAGGACATTCAATGGTTCTATGATGAGTTCTCTCCATTGATTCCATGTTCTCACAAACACCATCATCTGCATGATGCTATCCTGCCTCTGCAACAGGGAGCGGGTCCTGGTTCACACCTACACCTTGTTTCAGTGCAGCTCACAAGATCCTATGGCATAGGGAAGTCTTTCAGCGCAAGCACCCATTATTTTGCTGTTTTGTTATGGCAGTGCATATGCCATGGTTTATCTCTGTTTCATCCAAACGCAGAAGAAAGATGGACCTACCCAGCAACAATTGTCTATGTTTAGTGTCCTAATGTAGCTTGTCTCTGGCTGTCATCCCCGTATTGGTTTACTCTCTGTTCAGTCACCCACAACAGTGAATTCCTACATCACAAAAACCCCAGACTTTCCCAGTTTCAAGCCTGAAGTTCAGTACCCGAACTTCCCCACCTTGAACAGTACAGTAAGTAATGGAAAAAAATAATAAATCACTGCTTTGAAAAGCCATTCTCCATTAGTCACCCTTTCTGGAAAGAGAATAAAATTCCAGGTGAATGATACTTTAAAAAATTATGACATATCAAGTGCAGAGAGCTGTAAACACAGACAAAAATGTTTTTAAATATGCTTTCACATCTACTAGTAATTGTTGACAGCTGTTCATTAAAATTCCAGAGAGCAAAGATATTGCAGAAAGGAAAAAGTGCCACATGTAATTATCATTTATACATAGATATTAAAACAAACACCTATTTGCATGTGAATATTTGAACTAGTACTGTTTATTCCCTGTCTGGGACTCATCCAGTTAGAAGACAGTTAAAATTGCAGCCTGATACCAATGACCCCATATGGATTCTGCAACAATTCATGCAAAACATTACTGAATGTTGTCAATAAAAATAAAATAACAAGGTCACTGCCTTGCATATTACCATAAAACAGAAACAGGGGTTGGATATGCAGACCTGAAAGAAAATAGAGTAATTGTCTGGCTTCTAAGTGTACAATCTTTTAGTCATTTCATAGATTGTAGGAAAAGCATCTTAAACTATAGCTGGTAGCTCTGGAGTTCCAGGTTTGTGATCTCTGCTTGAGGAAGGCTTTTACACTTAAATAGAAATTTAACAGAAATAGGAACAGTAAAATATATCCTAATTTGTCATGTGCTGGGTTATTTTTCAAGCAAATTGAGTATGCAAGTGGCTGAGCTAAAAACTGAGTAAAAAATTTCTTTATTACTCTCTCTTCTCCTATTGTTGGAATACTCTGGAGCTTACCTTGCAAACAAAGTTCATTTTGAACTATCCAGAACCACAGAATCATAGATGTTTTGGCTTGAACAGGATCTTTAAAGATCATCTAGTCCAATCCCCCTGCCATGGGCAGGGACACCTTCCAATAGATCATATTCCTTAAAACCCCATTCAACGTCGCCTTGAACACTTCTGAATCTGAAATATCCACAGCTTCTCTGGACAACCCATTCCCATGTCTTGCCACCCTCATTGTAAAAAATTTATTTTTTTACACATTCTAAATCGACCCTCTTCAACTTAAAACTATTACCCCTTGTCCTGTCAGGCACTGGTAAAACATCTTTCTCTGCCTTTTATGTAAGCCCTCTTTAGATATTGAAAGGCCACACTAAAGTCTCCCTGAAGCCTTCTCTTCTTCAGGCTGAACAACCTCAACTCTCTCAGCCTTTCTTCATAGGAGAAGTTTTCCATCCCTCTGATCATTCTCATGGCCCCACTGTAGACTCACTCCAGCAGGTCCCTGTGTGTCCTGTGCTGAGGACCCAGAGCTGGCCCAGCACTGCAGGGGGGTCTCACCAGAGTGGAGCAGAGGGGCAGGATCCCCCAAACCTGCTGCCCACGGGGCTGGGGATGCAGCCCAGGGCACCACTGGCTTCTGGGCTGCGGGCGCACGTGCGGGCTCATGGCCGATCTCTCAGCCCGGTGCCCTCAAGTCCTTCTCCTGGGGGCTGCTTTCAATTCCTTCATCTCCCAGTCTGTACTGATACTGATGATTGCCCCAACCCACATGCAGGACCTTGCATTTGGCCTTGTTGAACTTCATGAGGTTCACATAGGCCCACTTCTCAAGCCTGCCCAGGTGCTTCTGGATGTTATCCCTTCCCTCCAGCATATCAACTACACTGCTCAGTTTGGTACCATCCACAAACCTGATGAGGGTGCGCTCGATCCCAATATGTCATTAATAAAGATATTGAACAGTACTGGTCGCAGTACGGACCTCTGAAGGACATCAGTTGTTACTGATCTGCATTGGGACATTGGGCTGTTGACTGCAATTTTTTGGATGTGGCCATGCATCAGATTCCTTATCCATCAAGTAGTCCATCCATCAAAACCGTATCTCTCCAATTTAGAGACAAGGTTGTGTGGGTCCATGTTAAAGGCCTTAGAGAAGTCAAGACAGATGGCATCCGTTGCTCTTCCTTTATTTAACAGCACAGTCAGTCCATTGCAAAGGGCAACTAGATTAGTCTTCTACGGCTATTGGAATAGATTTCATCTGCTGCAGTAGAACATCTTCCTGAACTTTGGTAGCAGTACTGTGTTTTACTATTTTGTTCTGTCTGTAGGAGCAGAAACTTGTTACCCACACTAAAGGGGACTCCCATGTATTTTTGCCACTAAGAACAGCATAACAATGCTGGGTTTCACCATCCTAAGAGAAAAAATTTGCCCCTTGGTAACTGCAAAATGATCTGTTTATACACGATTAAATAGTTTATTGGAAATCTATAGAATATAATTGTGGGTTTTTTTAACATATATTTATACGCAGCTCTTCATTTATTAGTTGTATCTCCTTTTCTGTCATGTATATGTTCTTCCTAGTCCTCTGGATTTATCCTGGGTATATACTCTTGAGTAGAGTCACATCTAGTCTGGTCGTTTGCAGGTTTTCAGGAAAACATCATGGTCCCAGGACCGCTAGCCCTGCAAAACTCTGCTTTTAGTAATAGTTGTCAACTCTCTTGGAAGTAGTCTGCAATCTTCCCAGAGAGCTTGTCATACTCTTTTCTTATTCCTTGGATATCACTGTAGAAGAATAGGATTAAAACAAAGTTGTAGTGGAGAATAAACACAAATAAATAGAATTCGCCAAATCCAAATTTAAGCAATATGCACACTTCTCATCACCCTGTCTGGGACACCAAATAAATGAGGTTTCCCTTTCATGTTCTTTTTTATTGCTCCAGAATTTCTCTGTTACTAGTTATGTTGTTCTACGTGGCGACTAATGTAGCTTGCTTAGGTCAGAGAATTTTCCTCAAGCAGAAGGCTAGAAGAAAGGGCAACGGGACAATCAATAATTAATTATCTCTTAGATCAGGCAGCTCTTCCTCCTCAAAAGTGAGTGTTGGAAAATAATGTGAATACTGTTTTATGAAGTATGTCAACTCTGCCTCTAGTAAACCCTTCCAAAGCTGTACATCGAGTTTGCCGGACAAGAGACTTCAGTTTGAACTGGTTCAGTTTGCCAGCCGTTCAGCAAACATGTTCTGTTCACTGATTATTCTGCTATATATAGAAGCCAACTTCTCAAAAATTAGCCTTGACAGAAGCCAAGTCAGAAGCGTGCATTGGGTGAACAAATATTTAAGTTTGCAACAGGAAAGACTGCTTATGAAAGAAGTCAGGTGGTAGAAAAGCAGGATGGTTGGACTTGGCTGAAGTAACTGGAGGGTGAAATACACATACATAAGAGATTGTTGCTTTCTCTTGACAGTCCTAATATGCAAATACAGAAATTGGAGGTGAAAAACACAGCAATCCAATACGCATTAATTTTTTTTTCCAACTGTTTGCTAACCTTTCATAGTTTCACAAAAAGAATTGGAAAATATAACAGAAAAGTTTGAATTGAAAGATCACCTGCATTACTTTTCTGATTATACCTTTGTGGATGGATGACTTCAATTTATTAAACAAAATAATTTTCGTGCCCTACACATAAACATGCAGTAGAACTTACCTGTTTCAGATATCATCATTGTGAATGTGCCAGAATTAATTTAAAGATTCAAACTTTATGTTGCCAAAATAGAACTTCATAAAGAATGCCTTAGATATTTAGCCATAAAAAATTAACTATCATCTTGCATGTTCCTTCATATGTATTTCTTTGATGTATTTACTGTCACACAGTTCCAGATCATGACAGAACGTTTGATGGTCCAGTGATAAATTCTACCATCTGATCTTCTCAAGAAACAAACTGTACAAAATGCAAGTGCAGGACATTCCAACCATGCTTCTGTGCTCAGGAAATGATGCTGAGGACAGGGCTTTCAATTCTGAGTGAGAATGTATATCTAAACGTGTAGTTACATGTCTTCCTTTTCCTGTGATCTGTATGCTAAAATCTTTATCTTGCATCATAAGATACATATCACACGTGTGAGAAAACTGAAGGAACAGTGAGTTGCAGGGGTGCGTTTATCTTGAGATGACAACATGCATCTAGAAAGCAGGACCCAGATGTTGGCTGCTGCTGACCTAAGAGTTATGTACAGTACTCACAGTATTAATCACAGTCATGTATTGGATATAATATTTTAGTCTTTGTAGTGCTCTAGGGTCTTTTTTATATTTTTTGTAATTAGGAGAAAAATAAATCTTTAGCTCTGTGATTTTTACATACACAGTTAAGACAAAATGCACAAGAATAATTACAAGCTGAAATAAAGAACAAAGATCTGAGAAGGATAATAACTTAAATGCATCATCTGCACTCATGTAATTTACATTGTTTGCACTGTTTCACATGCCCAAATTAGTTTTTTCCTTTAAAGAAATCTGCAGAAGCAAGTTAATTTGCATGAGTTATGTCTGTACAGTTGTGAATTTAGCACTCATTCAATATTTTGCATACTACTTCTAAATAGTTTTATTATATGAAGATAAGCAAATTCAAACCTTTTTTTAAATTTTTTTTTTTCTGTAATTCTGGGATTTGCCGTGTTCGCTGTATAACAGTAATAGCATGAGCTAAAATAAGATGCCTGGTCTTTCATTTGATTATACCATAAGGTGTCTTAAAGATGTATGACAAAGTTTGCCAAAAAACTGAGATTTAGTGGAAAGATTAGAGAGGTCAGTCTTCTATGTATATATTCTTTATGCTTAATGGGAGTTGTGCTTCTTTTTTGGGAGGTATTCTTTAGTTTCAAACTCTTCCTTGTCACAAGGAGCAGCAGATCAAAAAATTAAAAAGAAGCAAAACCAATATTTTAACAGCTTTGCTGCTTCTTGTTTTTAAAAATTATGAATAATTTTGTCCAGTTAGATTTCATGGACATGTACCTACCAGCTTTCTGATCTTTGGTATCAGCTACTGTTAAATTCTGCACATATTTAACATTCCCAATCTGGAATGAGAGGATTTGTCATGAGTCACTGATTACACGTTGGTGGTGGTGGTGGTATTTTGTCCTTTGAACTCTGAGGAAATCTGTTAGCTACATTGTTTTGGCAACAAAGTCATGTTATCAAACTCCCTTTCTACAGCAGTTGTCAAAGGCAATTGAAAATGGAGCCAGCAGGATTTGGAACACGGTTATTCAAGTTTATCAGGGAAAAAAAAAAAGGTCTTGTGGTATTTTCATAGTTATGTCGCTAAGTTTAACCCATCATTTCTTAAGCAATAGTCCGTAAATGTTTTACTAATTTAAGTCTCCCACAAATTGGTGAAATTCTGTGAAGGAATACATTATCCCCAATCACCTAGAAAAAATGTTTGTTAAGATCTTTCAGTTTTTGCAGCAGATCTTCATGTCTAGCCAAGAATAATTAAAAGCAATTAAAGTGCATTACCAGTTTAACAACCTAAGGGAAAGGCACATAGTAAATATTTATAGGTAAACTCAGAAATCTTTGAACCCATATTATTCAATTGCTTCTCTTATTGACTTTCCTATTTTTAGAAAAAAAAAAAATAAACACTTCAGGCAATAAAAAAAGATGTAATATGGTCCAACACAGTTGTGAGAATACAAGCATTTGGATAAATTATTAAAGCATAGTGCATTATTTTCCATAGTTAAATTGTCTAGGCGTTTACTGCGAAGGCACACTTAGCATTACACTTCAGAGTTTTAATAGCATTTAATAATTTCCAGTTTTATTAATTTCTGTTTGATCTAATGTTTTTCATTGCTCAGAGTCATTGTCGTTGTCCTGGAGAATTTTATCTATGATATCAGATATGGAAGACTGAAGAAAACTTTCAGGTAGTCTGCTTGACAGTTTTGTAATGAAACAGTCGGAATACATAAAGTTAAGGAATAGTTCTAACTCTACTGACAAAAATGGAAAATTTTCAATTCCAGAATATGGAGTTTATTTTCTTTTGAATTACATTTCTATTCTAGGAGGAAGGTAATATGTTACACTCCAAAATAAATAATCTAATTTGAACTGAAAAGTTATGCTTTTCTCTGGCTAGCAGTAGCAAAAACATCATCAAAACCCACGTGCTTGACTGAACGCGGTGTTCTGAAGGGACTAATCCTGATGTCCTAAAGAGAGCTCCAGTTCTGGCAATCTATAAAAGCAGTGTGTTGTTTTGAGTTCATTTCAGTTATTTTTCCTAGTGGTGCTACGGATTTTCTCAGAGCAATGAGCTGATCGTCATTTCATAGGTCTTATGACTTATTTCCATTTTGGTGCCTTTGTTCAAGTGAGTTGTTCGTTCATTCACAGAGCAGGTTTTCTCTCTGCCCAAGTGCTCATCCATTGTTTTTTCCTAACTGTAAAGTAGTAAATATATAGCAAGAAAGCATTTTAAAGAATATTTTACTATGAACCACAGGCTGTTGTTGACTGAAATCGTGCAGGAGGATTTTCATTGCTGCTTCCTTCCCTGGTAAAAGATGTTGTGGCAGGCACCATCAGATTATTCTTTCATAATTGACAGGCACTACACAGGGATAAGAGAAGCTAGCAATGTGAACTGTCCCATCGTTAGCTGAAATTACGACAACATATATATAATTCCACCTCAATCTTCAACTTGCCATAGGTGAACCATCAAAGGCGTGATGGTGGATCACCATGGAGAACACTGCAGGGCTCCTCGTTGCTTTCTTGTTCCTCTTTGCAGCTTCTTCCATTTATTTCTTCTTCATCTCTACTCACCATCCCATCCTTGGACTACCAAGAGGCCACAGAGTTGTTAGTGCTGTCAGCTGCAGGGGCAGAGTTTGGCAGGTACCTCCTTCCCATGCACCAAAATTGGTGTATCCTGCATATGAACTGAGTTAGTGTTCAGGGTACTTTTGACACTAGAAAATTATTTTTCCTTGACTCTTCTTTCTCTGCAGTGTCTAAACCAACACTACTCACTGGCAGAATCTATTCCAGGCCCCAGCTATGAATAAATGTTAAGTGCTCTCATCCAGTGTTATAAAAATTAGTTCTCACTATTTTTCCAGTCCTTTTGGGCACATAGATGTGACAACTGTTGAAGAGGCTGGCTGGACCACTGTTCTGTGGTGGTAAACTTCTTTGTGGACCTCGATGAGCTGCTGCAACCTGCAGGTTGTAGTAGATGAAGCTGTAGACAGGAGCCCCACTATTAGATTATTTCTCTTCATAAGTCAGTACACGGTAGCTCAACAGAAGATGAACTTAAAACTCTTCACCATAGTCTTTCATTGTAAGGTTTATTTCAAAAACATAATTCTGTGTGTTTATTTTGTTACAGATTTAAAGGTGAAAGTGAAGCTGTTCTAGGTCTTTTTGTTTCCTTCCATTTCTTGTTCTTGCTTCTGCTATAAAGAAACCAAACAATAAACACAAGGCAAGCAGCCAAGCACTCTGGCATTTTATTATCTGAATCTTACGCTACTTCTTTGGAGTTCCTTGCCACTAGATACTCTGAATTATCCAAGTTCACCATAATTGGTGCAAGATGAGTTTGTGAAAGAGAAGTCCCCTGAAGATTACTGAATAGAAACTGTGTCTCATTCAGGAAGCTCCCGAATTGTAAATGGGGAAAATGCTGGGAGAAATATCACATCTGGGCAGCTTTTTTGGACCTTGTTGGAGGCAAGGCCAGATAAACTTTTGTTCATATCCAGTACAGCTCCTATTAAGTTCCCATTGAGGTAAACCAGTTTTTCTAGCACTTTAATACTTTCCCTGGTTCATGAATTTTGTAATCTAATCCAAACCCATCATGAAAATATTGCAGCCTATTTTTCACATTCTCACCAGCATTATTTTTATGTAAATTGCTGAACAAAATCTTGAGTTTATTCTAAGGACTCCCCTTCTGTAGTAAAACCACAGTTTTACCACCCATAAAAACGAATTCCAATGTACTGCAGCCCTCAGAACAGTAAGCATTGCAGAAAAATAAATTTTACACATAAGTTAATAAGGAAAATATTATTTTCTCAGCAATGGGTAAGAAACAAGAAACAGTGGACACATTTAGTTGTTTGGTAAATTGAACGTATGTAATTTCACCTCATCAAATAACAAGCTGGACTATGGTAAGTTGTCGAGATCTAAAATCCTGCAACTAGTTCTGCATAAGCTGCGTTTATCTGTATTGAGTTGTCAACTCCAACAATTTTTCTCAAGCTTGTAGTTAAGCAAAAGGGGAGATATTTCAGGGAGAGGCATGAACAGTCAGGATGGTGATGTATGCATGCATAAATATATATATTATATATATTTAAGGAGTGGGTGGACTGGCTGTTGCTTAAATATAACTTTTCATCATTCCTAGTACTAAAAAAAGGTGTGATAATGGTGTCAAAAAAAGTGTGGATCAGCATGATTTGAATATATAATGCCCAACAGAGCTGCTTGATGATGTTTCCCCTACATCACACTGATGCTGAGTTGGCTGCTCCACAGCGGTCTTTTATGTGCCAAGGTTTGCTCAAATAGTCTTAGGGTGACTCCTTGCACTTTGGTTCATTTCAAGCCTATTTATTGGCATCCTTTTACTTTATGCAGGCCTGGTTTTACAAAAGTAAAAGACATTGTTGCTGATTTTCTGATATATCTGTTTTATTAACTGAGCTTTTTTTTTATTAACTACAACAAATTGTCTGATCAAAATGGGTTAAGAGAACTCAAATAGCTGAGACTTTAAGTGCTGACAGAGTTTCAACTCTGTATTAACCCTTTACAATACTGATTATGAAACAATTGTGACTGACAGAGTAAAAGCTGAATTGTAAATTAGATAAACATTCAGCATCTGGTAAAAAGCAGGTATCTTCAGGCCATCTTTATTGTTATAATGCATACATAAATTGACTTCTTTGTACTGAGTAGTATTAATTACATAAACTCTTACCTGAATTACTGAAGGTACACGCCATGGAGATCTTGTTAGCTTCAGTGAGCTTGATTCTGTATCACACGTGCTAACTTTATTCCAGTGAAATGGCACTGAATTTATCAGTTTTCCTCCTCACCTACACTTGAAGATAACAAAGCCAGAGCATTGTACATCAAAATTATATGATCTAGATATATTGCTCCATTTCCTTTAGCTTTGTGTACACAGCTATTTCAGTGAGCTCTGGTTTCAACAATCTGGAGGTGCTGGGTTCTGATTAGTATTGTGTTATTTTTCCTCAGGTAATACTTACTACAGCAGAAATCATGGTGTTAATTTTTGGCATGTTCTACTACTTGCAATTTGTCCTACACAATTTGCTTTCTTCCCTCCCCTGCCACCCACCTGAGCTGAACCACATTACAAAGTAATGCAAAAGCCAAATCATTATTCAACGTCCTGAGATAATTCTTCTAATTGTTAGCTTTGGTTTATGTACAGTATTAGAATTGTGTGCATTGGCAATAGTTAACTGCCTGTCCATTCCTTCAGTTGAGCTTCACAAGCAGCTAAATTTTATTGCATTAATTTGCAATCTAAGCAATAAGATTGTGTCATTCCATTAATATATGTGAACAAATAATTAGTTACTCCGCAGGTAATAGCTGAATTTACCTTTAGAATTACATTTACAAAGAGCAACATTTCTTGATGTATGTTTTCTTTTTTTTTTTTTATTTTGGTAATTTTTTTATTATTATAACCTCAGTACTTTGAGATTGCAAGTTCTTTGCTGATTTTTGCCAATATTTTTAAGTACATATCTAGAAAGTATCCGGATTCATTAGTGTACGCACTGTGGTTTTAAAAGAAATATCTGATGCTCTACACCTTACTGGACCACCTGGTACTTCAGAGCGCTTTGCACTTTTACTTATTGTAAAAGCATTTTGATGTTGGTCATGTATGTTAGTAGCTGTTAGAGAAAAGCTTGTTTCAACATCTGTCGAGGCCACAAGGAGTTTTTTGATAGTGCCCAAGGGACTTTGGGACAGATGCTTTGCATGTAAGGAATACTAGTGACCCTGGAGTGAGGTATGAGAAATACGTTGCATTTCCATTCTACTCATCCAGTGAAATCAAGTTCCTCCCCAACAAATAACAGAGGTGCAGAGAGCCTTAATCTGATGCTGCTCTGAAAAACCCAAATATATTATTAGCGTTATGTTCTGGATCAGGGATTCTCAGGAAGTCTCAGACCATTAATGGTTTTTGGCCAGACCGCACCTCCCCGTGGGAGAAGTGATTCAGGTGCTTAATGAGCATCAGCTGTCATTTGAGAAAACCACGGTTATCCGTTCTGGCCTCCATCTATCTCTTCATAAGTAGTAGATCTTCCACAGGTCCTGTGTTATATGTAATGGTCACGTACAGATACTTTAGATCTCCCATGACATGAAATATGTGACTTTAATGCCATTCCAAGGGTTTTTTGTTCGCCTTTGTTTGTTTTTTTCTCCATAGAAAAATCATGACTTTGTTAACTGCTCCAAAGAGTTAAGTTTATTTTAATATTTTGGTTTTATTTCCTCTAGTCCTAGGCTACCACTACGCTAGCATAATATTAATTTATATGCGTAACGCAGTATCTCACTATAATTCATTAAGGAAATACATGTCTTTCTTAAACATTATGTCATACTATCAAGCAGTGGTTGCAAAACAGCCCAGGCTGAGGTTTGCACCCCAGGTTTTACTGAGCGATACTGGGCTTTAATAAACTTTAGGAACATGGTATCTTCTTGCATTGTGCTTCGTTTCAAGTCATTTCCTTGTTTATAAAAATATACACACACATTTCTGTCAAATAAATAGTTACAGCCCTGAAGCATCTACTGCCTGACTTTGGCTTTTTCCTGCATTCAGGATGCACTCGGCATTTGTACAGTATTAAACAAAATGCCCAAAGTGCCCCCAAACTGCTGTTTCGGGAATGCCGTCTGCCAAAAGCACGTCCCCACTCTTTGCTGATGCCACGTAATTAATTAAAAGAGGGGCAGTGCGAGGCCGAGCTCCTCAAACACGGACTTTGGAGCATCCCCATGAATACGGTCAACACGGTGGGGTCAGCAACAGGAGCGGGTGGGGGCGAAAGATAATTTCTGCTGCCCTTTCTGCAAACTTTGTCCATGCGGACGTGGCTTCCTGCCAGCATTCCTTTCATGTTGTAAATACAGTAGGGAATACAAAATGCCGTTGTATTTGTGTGTGCTTAAGGATGGATCCTGCACGTATTTTTGAAGGCGAGTGGAGTTAACTGGTGCAAAGTCTGTCGTTGTGGGGCTCCTTGGCTGAGGGGAGGTTGTCACTTTAAAGTTTCGTAGGGCCAGATGCCTTCTCATGTTCAGCTTGCACTAAAATTAACAAAAAAATCAGAGAATAAGCTATTCTTATAATTTTCATGTAATTCTGTGAATTGCCAGAGCCATGGCAGTTTTTGTATTGGTAATGGTTTGGAGGTTTTTTTTCCTTTCCTCTTTCCTCTCAATTCTTGAAAATGTGTTTCCTTCTGACATTTCCAGCGCTTGCCAGGAGCCCTCCCGTGCTCCCCCCGAGGTCAGCATGTTTTCTGACCACACGTGTGCTCGTCCCACCTGCAAACCACACACGCCTGGTTTGCCGAGCTGGGCTGTGTCCCCCGGCCCCTCCATCTCCATGTCCTATATCTGGCCATGCCCTTCTGGTGGTCTCCTGGTCCCATTTGGGTTCCCTAAAACCCTGGGAACCCCAACTGCTGGGGCAGGTGAAGGGCTGCCCATTGCTGCAGAGCAAACTCCAAGGTTGGACAGAAACAGCGAAACTGGGTCCTGCAACGGTGATGCTTAAAAAAAAAATAGTGTTTTTTTCCCCAGGGCTCAAGCAGCTGAAATTCTGTGTTTGTGGTTTTCAGAGATCCCCTTGGTCTTGTACCTCTTTGCCCTGATTTCTGTCACCTGGCTGTGGGGAGGACTGCACCTGGCTTACCGGCACCTCTGGATGTTGGTCTTCTTCATCATCTTCAACAGCCTGCAGGTAAGACATGGCACCTCTTCCTTCGGCGCTTTTGCAGAGCTGGGGGTCCTCTCCCCCCACTCATATATCGGGCATCTCAGCTTCAGCAGAAGCATTAATTTTGTGTTCTGTTTATTTCTGAAATAAATGCAAATTAAACCAAGGGATGCATTGTTTTGAAACAATAGCAGTACAATTACATAGACTTAATTTTATAGCTAATACACTGGGAAAGAAAGTCGCTTGTTTTTGTATGCGATATATTACTGGGATAGTTATAGCAGTAAAACTAAAATATCTGCAGCCTTTGCAAAAATATTGTGTATGTCAATTTTCTGTATCTGTTAACTCTACTTAAAAGAAAAAAACATATATATAACCATAATATTGATTTGTTGTTGTTGTTGTTATTAGAGGTGACCCTCAAAGCTTAGGTTTTCTCTTGCAGTATATGTATTGGTAAAGCAAAGCTCTTTTCATTGGAGAAAAAATCAAATACAGACTAGATGTTGATTATGAGTTTTAAAAAATGCAAATAGCCTTTTGCAGAATTTTAAACGTGCAAGTGCTTCAGCTGGACTCAGTGCTGCACGACACTGAATTCAATGCTATACTGCACATTATGGAACTGTTTATAGAACAGAGGATAGTATATCACAGATGACAAAATTATGTCTGGAAACAGGGAAATGATGAGGAAATAAAAATAGATGTATCCAAATTCATGGTGTGCAAGTTCCTCTGCCATTTTTACAAGAGAAATAGGTGTGTTACCATGTTTGATTTACCTGTATTAAAAATCCTTACACCTCATCAAATAAAAATGAATTAAAAAGATATAGTTTCACATAACATATTGATTTTAGATTTGAATTCAAAAGGTGGGAATTTCCTTAAGGAGAAATCTAAACATTTCCAAAATGTACATGTCAGAAGTATTTTTTTAAATGGAGAAAAAAAAAAAAAAGTAGCTTATTCTCTTTGCAATACATTTAATTATTCATTACATATTGCCATATAACTATTCTGTGTATATTGACTTATATTGGTTCAAAAGGGTTATTGCTAGAATCTGATCTGTGTTTGTGTTACACTGATCTATCTCACATACAAATTTTTCAAAGAGGTAATTAATTATAATTGAGATTTTATGGCAGGGGTAAAACAGTGCCAGAGCACTGTAATATACATGCATATTTGCTTTAAAATAAAATTACTTATTGCCAGGGCATACTTAGAGAAGAGGAATATGAGTACTCTGTGAAATTTATAATTCTTTGCCGGATTGTTGACCCTTCTGTGTAACTGCCAAAATAGACTTTATATTAGTCTGCTTTACATAACTTGAAATTTCATTTTATTCAAGTAAAGTTCAAAGCCATAGAATTATTATTATTAATGTTGCCAGTTTCAAGACGCCACTTCACGCAATAGGGTCAAGAAGTAAAACAGGATGTTGAAAGCAAGTCGTGTAACATATGAGACCCACAAGGTCTGTGGGGATTTATTGTGTCAGTGGTTCAATATGATAGCAGGTGATATGAAAAACACAGATATAAAAGTGTGCCTAGAATTTTGTTTAAGTCATGACTGCTGCTTGCGATGCACCACTCCAAAGTTAGGATTTTGTTTAGATACAGTTAAAAGTGAGATGAAATTTTTTATCAATTTATGTGAGGTTTTTCAGTTACTTAAATTTACTGCTCTTTATATAGTTTTATTTCCATTCATACACTCAAAAATCATTGAGTTTTAGGAAGTTCGTTTTCTTTCTCTTTCTTTCTCTCTGTCTCTCTTTCCCTCTTTCTTTCTTTTTTCTTTCTTTCTTCTCTTTCTTTCTTTCTTTCTTTCTTTCTTTCTTTCTTTCTTTCTTTCTTCTTTCTTTCTCTCTTTCTTCTCTCTTTCTTTCTCTCTTTCTTTCTCTCTTTCTTTCTCTCTTTCTTTCTTTCTTTCTCTCTTTCTTCCTTCTCTTCTCTTTCTCCCTCCTTCTCTTTCTCTCTTTCTCTTCTTTCTCTCTCTCTCTTTCTCTCTCTCTCTTTCTCTCTTCTTTCTCCTCTTTCTCCTCTCTTTCTTCTCTTTCTTTCTCTCTTTCTCTCTTTCCTCTCTTTCTCTCTCTTCTCTTCTTTCTTTCTCTCTTTCTCTTTCTTTCTTCTCTCTTTCTCTCTTTCTCTTTCTCTCTTTCTCTCTTTCTCTTCTTTCTCTCTCTCTCTCTCTCTCTCTTTCTCTCTCTCTTTCTCTCTCTTTCTCTCTCTCTTTCTCTCTTTTTCCTTTCTTCTCTCTTTCTTTCTTTCTTTCTTTCTTTCTTTCTTTCTTTCTTTCTTTCTTTCTTTCTTTCTTTCTTTCTTTCTTTCTTTCTTTCTTTCTTCTTTCTTCTTTCTTTCTCTTTCTTTCTTTCTTTCTTCTTTATTTCTTTCTCTCTCTCTCTTTCTTCCTTCCTCCTTTTCTCCCTTTTCTCCCTTTCTCCCTCCCCTTCCTTCCTTCCTTCCTTCCTTCCTTCCTTCCTTCCTTCCTTCCTTCCTTCCTTCCTTCCTTCCTTCCTTCCTTCCTTCCTTCCTTCCTCCCTCCCTCCCTTCCCTTCCCTTCCCTTCCCTTCCCTTCCCTTCCCTTCCCTTCCCTTCCCTTCCCTTCCCTTCCCTTCCCTTCCCTTCCCTTCCCTTCCCTTCCCTTCCCTTCCCTTCCCTTCCCTTCCCTTCCCTTCCCTTCCCTTCCCTTCCCTTCCTTTCTTCCTCTTTGATAGCTGACTGGTCTCTTATCAGCATTGCTTGTCCCTACAAAAGGTATATAACAATAAGACATGTATGTAGTACATAACTCCCATGTGCTTCTGATGGAACTTTTCAATGGGTATTGTAATGTCAGAAATATTTCTACCGCGGTTCCACACAACCCAATGAATTCATGTTTCTGTGGGTATTGCTTTGGTACTCAAGGACCCGACATAAATAACTATCAAGAGCTCTGTTTGTCCATGGGCTCGATGCTGCAGCAGCATGGGGTCATGCACAAAGATCAAATAACCTCCGTGGGCAGGTGCATTTCTAATTTTTCAGAGGCATGTCCCCAAATACGTCTCCACCCTCAACTGGACAGCTGGGAAATGTATATTCAGAAACTTCGTTAGGAATCCTTGCGTTCCGTCATTATCGCTGCTGTGCAACCCCGTGCGTGGAGCAGAGCCCTAATTTCAAACCCATGGTGATGCCACATTGTCCTGCCCATAATTCTTCTTTTAACTCTCTGCCAGCCTGAGCAATGGTTTCACCAATGGTTATCATCCCTATTCTATCCTAATTACATCAATATTGGTCCTCCACATCAAAAGGAGAAAGGTGTTATCTTTTGCTATTCCTAGCCCTAGAGAATCTGTAAAACCTCAAATATGAAATAAATGTTCCTTCTTTGAAAGGAGATGTGATAATTTCATAATAATGTATACTCTCTTCCTGCTTAATATTTTAAATTAAAAACATGGAGGTCTGTAGCGCCAACTCAAACAGCTATGGAGAAATTAAGTTCAATTTTTAAAAACTTTTATTACCCTTTGCTGTAATTTTCAGACTTAATGGCACAGTATCCACTAGCTTTTATTACTAGATGTTGGAAATTACTTTTTAAAGCCTAAAGTTACCAAATATTTAAAAGGAAAAGATACCTTGTTAGGGTTGGCTACCCTCAGAACATTAAAAATATGGAGTAGCTCTTTCACGTTACTACAGGTTTTATGTTTGTTTGTTTCAATAGGTGTTTGTCTTCAGTGCTTTGTTAATATCTGCAATAAAATAAGTTTAAAAACATTTCCTGGAACACTCCACATTTTAAATAACCGCCCCACATATATTGTTTTAAACTTAGCATTTCTCTTACCAGGCAACAGACAAACTGATGGGTGATCCAGGTGAGGAGACACGCAGCATGAAAACAGGGAAGGAACAATGTGAAGAGACTGTAAATTTCCTTAATCTATGCTTTTCATCAAATAAACCGAAACCCACAATTTTCTTACGTAGAAAAAATGTCAGTATGCAAACTGTGTAGAAGAAAATTACGTATTACAAATTCTGCATACTGAATAAATGAGGGTTTTGTTGTAAGCAGGTACAGCTGTATAAATCCCTCTCCAGTGTCCTTTGCACCTTTAAGCTCAGTCTGGGTGTTTGGGAATGGGAGAGGAAAATGTGACTTAACACTGGGTAATACATTTTCATAATGATTTTGGGAGGATCTAGCTGCTTTTTAGTGCATGCTGTTGGCATCTCACTCACATGCGTTATGTTTTATCAGCTCTCAGGATTCTCAATGATCCTTAAAACGAGGCCATTTTTCTGCGATAAAAGGCTGTTTTACCGTTTATTGGTGAGCATTGCTGTTACACGACATGCCCTGTTTCAGCTGGAAAGCAATTTGGCATTCATTAAAAGCTTTTCCACAACAGGAAAGATAATATGAAATAGTTTATGAGAAACAGAGATCTGTTTCCATGCTACTCAGGAGCTACACACCGTGTAACGAAGCAGAACGTGACCCATTAAAATGTGTTGGGTATTTAAATGGATCCAGCTCAGGGGACTGGAAGGACATTGCATGTTATCTAATTTATTTCTTTAGCCTTGTGACATACATTTCCTAGGAAATACGCTTGATAGAAAAATCATCTACTAAGGACAGATTGTTTCCGAGCACTTCCCGCAGGAAACGGTTCCCATAAGAGATGAGTTTATAGTACGAGCTCTTCTAGTGCAACCCTTTCCCAATAAATTCAGGAATAAACACGCAACGTGCCATGTGAGGGGACAATAGCTGGTTTACAAAGCAAAAAATAAATTTAGAAAAGCATGGAAGGAAAAGGATAAGAAGCAAGCCTGGGATATCTGATGTTTTGAGTTCCTTGGCATTGTGCTCCTGATTATCCTGCCCATGCACCATCTGTGTTGCAGAAACATACTCTGTGTTCTCATGTGAAAAGCCTCAGCTCCTCATCTTTTCACTTGTAAAACTGAGAGGAATATTTACCTCTGTTCTATACATGTGATTGTCCAAGTGCACTTATTCACAAGGTATTTGCTGGTGTTGGGAGAGAAAGAATAAGCTGTTGTCTTACATGCTTGTCTCTAAAGTTTAGGATTTCACAAGCTGTTTTGCATACACCATAGGCACCTAAAAGATCTCTGATTTTCATAGAATTAGAAGGTGTTTCTGGTTTGTATAGCTCACGTCATCGTGGTGTATTTGCTGTTCGATGGATCCAAAGTTCAGGGCGGTGGGTGGATCTCTTCCTATTGTTTGCAGAGGGGTTGGGTTGAGGCTTCAGACCTTTTCTCAGCCTCTTCCCCACAGCCAAATTTCTCAGTATAATCTCCACTGTTCTTGGGCTATATTTCCAGCAAAATGCACAGTTCTCTCTCTTATAATTTAAGTTGTATCTACACTGCAAAGAACAAGGAATTAGATACCCTTAAGCCACCCCTGTCCTGGTTTCCTGCATGAAGATCCACATCCGTGCCCCAGCAATAAATTAACTTTTTCAATAAGTCATTTTGAATCAAAACCTTGCTTTTGTGAAATACTGAAATGTTACCCATCAACAGTAAAAAAACTCCATTTTTCAGCAATTTTTAATCAGGAAAAAACTAAATCAAGACTGGGAGGTATCTCATTATTAACCATAGTATTTGTTGATGCAGATAAGGGTGTTATAAAATCTCTTTGCCCTCTCTATGTTTGAGCACACCAGAATGACTCATGCTCACATAATGGCCTGTTACATGTAAAATGTTACTGTTACATGTAAAACGCATCTTCCCAAGAAACACAGGAAAAAATCTGGCAATAAGAGTTGACTGGTAGTTTTCCAAACGGTGCAAAATGGCTGACTTGCCTAATATGACAATTTTTAAAATTCAACTTATTTGTAGAGGATTACAGTATGAGAAAATTCAGGAGTCTGGGTACAAATGTTTGAAAAGCCTGCAATACTTTTAACAAGTAATATGTACAAACAGAAAGTGAGCGAACAGGTGCATACCCAGACCTGGAGCAGATGTGATTTACCAACTTCTTTAATTAAAATAGAAGAGGTAAACCAGAATGGAAACGAGGGCTAGCTCAGGTAAGAAATGAGATAAAATGTCAGAGGAAACTAGTAGATATTGTGGGAAAAATATATATATATATCTATAATGAGGAATATCCCTGTTATGGAAGAACAGAATATAAATGTAGCAAGAGAAATAAATAAGCCATAGTTTTAGAAGAAGAAAAAAAGTACAGCATACTGAGAAAGCACAAAGAGAACAAATAAAGTTTTGTAAGTGCATTATATTAGTGTAGTAAATAAAATAAACAAAACTATACGGTTTGTGAAGCTCATGCCAGCACCAGTTTTAGGTGAAATATGTGTTTTTTCTCCTAGAACATGCTATTTAAATGTCAGAGGACACTGATAAAGCCACCACTATAAATAGGTTCCCTTCCTGTTTCTTGTGATATCTTCCCGAAGCATCTCCTGATGAGTCAGAGATGGAACAGATGATCCTGTACAGCAATTCCAATGATATAAGACATACAAAAACAAATAAAATCAAGTACTAGGCAGACATAAGATGTAAGTAAATATGATGGGCTGCAAAAAGCTGCCTGAAGATTTTGCAAAATGTGATTCTGCACAGCAGATAATCACAACAAAAGGAATGAGGTCATCATAGAATCACCAGGATAAGGTGAACTATAGGGAGAATATCAAGAAAAGCAGATAAGCTTGTTAAAGTAGAAACAGGACAAGCAATACCAAACCCTCTTCTGTCGGCTCAGTGCATAAACCAAACACAATTAAACACAGCCCAAAGGATTTATACGCTACTCCAGAAACAAAAGAGAATACACATCCAAAACAGGCTTTGCATTTTGACATATGTGGAATAAAGTAGATTCCTATGCTGTTTCTGGGGGCTTGGATTCTCTTTCAGACATACTATACATGGAAGGAAAGGAATCAACTGAGTACAGTTCACTTGTTTAATAAGTGAAAAAGAAAGCAGTATAAAATAAGTTGTTTTATCAGTATGTACTCTTTGTTCTTTAATAAGTTTGAAAACTTAGTGAAATTCTCCTGGATTGTGGGAGTGAGACATCAATGAGACCAATCCTTCGCAGCTTTTTCTTACAGTAACTTTTAAATAAATTTCTTACGTTAATCTACATGCAGATAAACTGCAAATACTCAACTGCCAGTGAGCACAAAGAAGTTCTCTAAGTACAACTGATAATAGTTTTGCCAGCCTAGGAAATAATTAATTAGAAATTTTCTAAATTAGGACACAGCCTAAAAGAAACTGTTCAAGAGATTCCTTTCAGAAGTGCTCTCTTCTAAAGGAGCGTTGTTGTGAGCCCTAACAGGTTGTGTTAGGATTAAAGGGGAGGTGGTGTGCCAAAATAAACAATTACTTTTTGAAACAGTGACATAATATATAAATATATAGTTTGCTTTTGACTCAAAAGAATAGAATAAGCAAAGGATCTTTGAAATAAAGCTGGGACACCTCTAGACATCAGCAAAATCTTTTTGTGCCACAACATACATTCCACTATATCTTATATGCTAAATATATTTTTACTTTGTCAGCTAGAAACAGTTAGCTAGACATCAGTTTTTCAATTAAAGATCAAATACTTAAAGTAAGATAAAATCTAACTTGGATGTAATGAAGTTAGGCATACGAGTCCAAGACATTATCTCCTAATCCAGACAAAGGCAATGCAGTAAATCTCTTCGGCTCTTAGGGAGGTATTTGATACAGTGCCTCATCAAAACTGAACCAGTAAAAGTAAAGGGAAAAATTAAAAAAAAATAGTAATATAGCATCTTGATACTTATCTTCACTTGAATTTCATTGCGACTGTGGCAGAAAAAATGCTAATATAACTTTTTGATTAGACAAATTTAAAAGTTGTTGTTGATTCAGAGGACTGATATATCCTACGCAATGAAAGGGATGATTTGTAGACTGTGGAATTACTTAACAGCAACTGTGTGAGACCTGGAAACACCAAGTGTAGAGTCCCTGGAGGTTTTTAAACAGATTGGACATGGCACTTAGTGCCATGATCTAGTAAACGGACTGGAGTTGGACCAAGGGTTGGACTTGATGATCTCTGAGGTCTTTTCCAACCCAGTTGATTCTGTGATTATGCACTAAGATACTCATAGTGAAACAATTTCTGCTATCAGTCAATAAATTTTAAATAACCAAGATGGGTGCATTGGTTTGTCTCAGGAGAAATGCAAATCACTGGTATGATACAGGCTTGAAAGAAGCAAACGTGATGCTAATTTTTTACCCAGCAACAATACAAATGCCATTGTAAAAGGTACTGGTGATGCGTTATTTGGGTTCCTGTGGACATTTCTGAGCCTGTAGGTCCAAGAGATGGATTCTGTATATGGTAGGAGTATAAAAGTTTATTAGTGGTTGTCAGGGATTCCAAAATCTTATATGAGAAGCCTGAGGGTGTTTCTCACATCACTTTCAAATTCACTTTGACTACATCTACTAGCACAGTGCTCTACCAGCTGTGATTTGTATGGGCAAAGAGTCAAACATCTAACCTGCTCAAAAACTCTGAGAGTGGCTGTGATCTCATACCCCTAAATTCTTTGAGATTTTCAGTAAGATTTTCAGACCATAAGTTTAAGGTACACATTAACCAAACTGTCGTAAATTCATTCCAAAGTCTGTTTGAAAGTATTTAAGCGTAATGTTGTCAATGTTTTCTTTCCATACTGAATTTTTGTGATGGATGTTTTTTGGCCAAGGGGGAACATGTCAACAGTTAAATGTGAGATCTGAATACAACCCCTTAGTAGCAGCTCTCTCAGGAAGATTTCTAATGCATGTGAGGACTGCAAATCATTTCTGTCTGGAAAAAGTTGAGCAACTGTGAAGCTGGAGCTAACCACAGTGGGAAGAAAATTGCTAAATTATGTTTTCTTTCTTTTGAGCAAAATGTCAAGTGTTGCTCTTTTGCCTTTGCCTTGACAAAGGTCAATTGGATTAAAAAAAAGCACCAAATCAACTCGTACTGTCAGCTGATTATTTGTTTAAATCTTCAGATGTGTTGTCTTGCTGTTACAACAGAGTCATGGAAAGTTCTAGTGACAAAGATGTATTAGATCCTCAGTTGCAAAACTAGGAACCAAGCTGGTTTTTATTTGTTCTTTGTGTGTCTTCTTAAAGGAGGGTGAGTGGAAGACTAAGTTTTGGGATGGGGGGGTATCATCTTTTTTCTCTTTGTTGTGAGTGTGTGTGTGAATAAAACACTGGTGACTTCCTAATATTGTGATTGTGCTTCAAAAAAATGTGTAACAGAGCAGCAGGCTGAAAACTGTATAGCACACATCCTAAAACATGCTCAGATACTCTGCATACCCAGTGGAGGATTTTGGAAGTTCAGTATTTCTTATGCCCCAGCACCCTCTAGGATTAATCTTTTTTGTTCCAGAAAAGAGAAAATTGGCATTTTAATGGGCAGAGAGATTCTTTTCTGAGTGGAGTGGAACCAGCAGCTCTTGCAGGACCTTTTTCTCATTCCTGACTTCTGAAAGATGGCAGAAAAGCAGTGATTCTCACCATGGAGACTTCTGCTTTCCTGCTAAGCTTTGTCATTTTCACACTAGCTTTTGTGTAACCACCTATTATTAGCTGAATAGGCCAACCTATGCGACAGAAATGAATATGTGCCTATATGTCTATTCTGAATTATGCCATCTAATTTTCATCAGTAAATGAAAAAGCGGTAGTCACAGTCCCCACCTCTAGGCATCTAAATTAATATACCAGTTTCCAAAGGCTATTTTTGTGGTCAGCAAAAATAGAAATTTGATTCCAGAGGATGTTTCACCAGATGTGTGAAGCTCCTGCTTTCACGTTACTTTTAGTTAGTATAACACATCAGTATTTAGGGTCTTTAATATTTTATTAAATAGAAATGTCTCTATGTTCTAAAAAAATCCCAGCAAAACCCAACACAATTAATAGTTATCTTAGGAACTGGTTACTTTCAGGTTGCCCTTTAATGATGAGTGCTTTGTCCTTTCCTTATTACAGTATTATTTTGCTGATGAACATCTGCTAAAGTCTTGAGAAATCATCTCAGGTTAGGAGCACCTGCTTTAGCTGGACATGTACCTTGTCTCCCTGAAAATAAGCCCTAACCTGAAAATAAGCCCTAGCATGACTATTCAGGATTTTTGAGGATGCTCAAAATATAAGCTCTACTCCAAAAACAAGCCTTAGTTACAGTTCATTTTAAAAGTCAGTTTAAATAGTGTCCAGGCAACTATACATGTAAAAAAGTAATGTTTTGCAGCAAAAATTAATATAAGACCCTGTCTTATTTTCAGGGAAACAGGTTATATACTTTCTTCTCAGTAAATGCTAATGCCTAACAATTATTTGGATGGAGAAACTGTGATTATGTGTTAACTGTAGTGTTGTAGAGTTCATGAATGGAGAAGGCTTTCATTGTGTTGAATATTGTATAAACAAAAAGATGTCCTGTGCCCTGATGTGTCTATAAACTGATGTGAGACAAGAAATGGACATGCAGGACACGCTGTACAAGCAGATGATTAGGTAACAAGCCAGCATTACAGGAGACAACAAGCTTTTGTAGCCAGAGACCTAAGAGTGGGTCATCAAGGTGATCAGGTTGGATATTTAACTGTTTGTCCATAAAAATCTTAACTGGCAGTGCACACTGAGGACCATCGCTGTGTAGCATCCTTAAACAAGCAGAGAAGCTTCTCCCTCCAATGGCAGGAAGCCAGTCCAGTCCTTAAAACTCTACCAAGATTTAATCCCAAAGACAGTCCTGTCCTTTTGCACCTGTTTCTTTGACCCATTCTGCATAGGTTTTAAAAAAAATAATATCTAGATATCACATACATTGAGAACAGAAAGTCTGCTAGCACCCATTCAAATAGTTATTTGCCCATCTCAGGACATTTTTTTTTTCATTTTCCCCCAAGAAACAGGTAATCTCAGTAGGAGAAACAAGTTATTTGTATCCACATTTCTGCAGGGATTTTGGTTTGCAAATAAGTACAGTGTTGGTGTCCTTCATGTAGGCTACAGTAGCATAGGAGGTAGGGAGGCCATGGAGTCTTGATGAGACTCTTGGAACACTTGAAGTTTTCTTAGGAATCAGTGTAGAAATAGTCTAAAAAGTAATTTATCTAAGATCTAGCCATATATGCTGAATTTTACCTGAAATTATTCTCTCAATCCCTTGAAAAAATGTGTAACTACCCTGTTTTACTTTAGGACACATCTGAGAAGGCATCTTTAGGGTAGCCCTCACAATATTTTAGAAATATTTGAAGTAACAAAAGTTCTGATAGATTTCCCTCTCAGAATACATATTTGTAGAAAAAACACAGATCTTACCCTGTGTGTTTGGGAAAACTCATAGATATTTGAAAAATACAGAAAATAACAAACTTGAGAAATGCAGTATTTTCACTAATGTAATATAAATTTTAATTTCATATATTGTAATGAAGTTTCAAAGCACTCACGATTAGTCATTTTCTGCTGGTGAAAATTATCATGATAATATACATTGACATAATTGTCTTGGTTGAGCCGGACAAACGACATAGACCAAGTTCTTCCAGGATGAAAGTAGTAGATGCCATTTATTGCCACAAGTGCATTTTTATGCAGTTCTACCAATTCATGTGTCCCTTCACTATTGGTTACAAGTTACAGCAGTAACACCTCATTGGCTAATTTTGCTATCATCGATGTTACTCTTCTACTCCTTTCTCTCTCATGGGTGCATCCTTAGCATCTCCAGATACTCCTTTACTCTCATCTTTCTCACAAGTAGGCCTTAATATGTTCAAGGCTAATTTCTGTTCCCATGCCCTCTGTCAGGGAATCCACGGACCCACCGTAGTCCCCCACAATTCCCCCTTTTTGTATTGGTGCTAAAAAAATTGCCTTTATTGTCCGCTGCACATAATATGTGAAAAACTGAGAATAAGTTATTATTTTATAGTTCACGTGGCCTGTAAGTGGTCACGTCTGCCCTGCAGCAGTGTCAATTACCAGCCCGTCAATCTTCAGAGTGCCCTTCTGAGATGGATATTATCATCTCCATTTTATAGATGGCTGGAATAAAAGCCATGGGAAGACAAATGACTTGTGTAGGGCCAGCTTACTTACTAATACAGGAAGCAAATTTAACAGCTCCTACATTTCAGGTTCGTGTTTAGTTTTATTAAACCATATTACTACCAATCTCTTAGTCTGTATTGACACAAGTACTGTATTTTTTTAATGGATTGGATTTTCTAAATGGAAGCCAAATTCAGCGCTACTAGTTCATTAAATCTCTGTAACAGTAGAGAGTAGAAGGAGCTGTGGGATGAATGATTTTCAGCATAATCTAAATAAAGACCCTTCTTTTGCTGGGAACATCTCTTTTTGGTTTGCTTCAGATTGCCACCCTCCTTTTCATGGGAAAAGAGCATTAGCACAAGCTGTTTAATGACTCTGCTAACGTGGCTTGGCTTAGTTTATAAAAATGATTTGTAATAGCTAAAAATGCCAGGCAAGGACTGGAAGAAAATAATGTGGTACTTAACACTAAGTAACATCTGATTTGCCTGGAAATTTCTCCTTGCACAGCACCAATACAAACAGTGCAAAAATAAGAAATAAATAAATCCCAGGATTATAGTGGTAGCTTTCTGTCAAGAATGTGATTTCTGTGTGTGACCTGTATAGATTGAGACATCCAGCACATTCAAAGATTATTTTTATAGGCTTTGTTCACATAAAACCCAAGTTATACCGTATACTGCAGCTTTTCAAAACAGCGTTTAAGTAGGTGTTAAATGGTTCAGTCATTTATTTAACAAGAAAAAAGGATCAGTCATCGTGCCAATAGACAAAGACTCTGTGTAAAGGATGGAAGAGTCTTGCAGTTTGGGGTTGAGGTGTGTTTTGCAGGATATTTCATCCCACTGAGTAATCTCATCGCCTGCACTGCTGAGACAGAGGATTAAGTGAATAATTACTTAAGTTAATTAAATTAATCTCATAGGCCTATACCTTCCCTGCTGCCTTCATTGCTATCCCTTGCTGAACCCAGGAAGGCAAAAGGGCAAAAATAATCCCAGAAAAAATGCAGCGTGTAAGTTTACTGTATCCTCTCCTCCTGAATGGTGAAATGAGACTCAGTTCATGTCCTATGGGATACTTTAGTTAGCGAACTGGATAAAATATTTCATTCCAGTGACCCAACAAGAACCTTGGCTCATGTTTCTGTTTGTGTTAAATATTATTTTGCATTAAAACTTCACTTTCACATGTATGATTAAGGTTTACTGGTGCTTTGGTAAGTGCTTTGTTGCACAAAGTGTTGACATCCAGCAGGTTGCTCTATAGTTATCACAACAGCTGTGCCACTTGCTAACATCTGCAAAGCATAAAGACATGTCTGTACCGTATATTAATGGTTAATTTACTACTTAGAAACTATTCTTAAGTAGAATCTTGGAACAGATTCTGCCAATTATCTTGGAACTAATAGTAATTAATTATTACACCTGCTTTAAGTCCCTTTGCCACACATAAAAACGCCTTCCACGAGTGACATTCTTGTATTACTGACCATTGTATGCTTATTTGACTAGCAACTTGTCTTCTTTTTTATGCTTATACTGGATTTTATTATAGCATTTCTTTGGTACTGAAGTTGAAGTGGTGTATCTGTGACACCCATATGTGACATGAAACCGTAATCTAAGTTATTTTTTGTTGCTTTCAGCAAAGTTTGGAAAGCTTTCTACCACCGACAGTTTTTTTCCTTTTCCTAATAGATTCCATTCCAAATTAATCTCCATTCATTCTATTTCTTCCGTAAAGGCAGCACAAAGCTAAAGTACAACACAAAGTAAATGCATTTTGTTGACTTAATACATATTGTTAAATATAATCTTCATTGTGTTTTTATACATTTAATTAGAGGAAAAAAAATGCTATTATCTTTACCAAATATTTTACATCTAGTAATGTAATTTTACATCTAATTTTACATGTATTAATTCATTACACATGAAGCTTAATCTGAGACTGTCGTACAGCTGCAAGTAACTAAATGTATGTGCTTTGGGTAGCTCTATATTTGAATTTAGAGGCACGTCCATGTGGATCAGAGCTATCAAGGCCTAAGATGGAAGTTCATTTGTATCTTAAAACTTGCCTTACTCACTGACCATGTTCAAAGAACAATTGTGCCCGTGCCTAGTTTGTCTTTTTAAAATAACTTATATAGTATCTAGGTTGTTAGTTATACATACATAGTTATAGATCGTTATGGGTAAACAGAATATATATTTTTGGTACGCAAAAAATATTTGTTGTATGTTAGACAACACAGAAACCACCTTAAAAACAAACAAACAAGCAAAAACACAAAAAGCCACACAAAATAACAAAAACAAATCAAAACAAAACAACAACAAAACACCAAAGAAGCAACAAAACAGAACTCGCATGCTATTTGCAGATATGAAACACTCCTAATGAAAAGCATGGAGTGACAGTGAGGCAGAAGGTTGGTATGTGGAGACAGGAGGTTACGGTTCTCCTGAGAGCACTTGGAGGAACTGGCTTGGCCAGTTTTTGGAGTGTCATTATATTACATTAAACTGAATTTTTCTGAGAAAGCCTGCGGCAATAACCACCGTCCCGGCGGTGGTGGTGGAGACACTGTGCCCGACGTGAGAACAGAGAAAGCAGAATAACACTCAGGTTGTCACCATTTTGACTGTTGTCTCTGGAAGAGGATGATGAACATCACCCATATGGACTTCTGCATTCATTAAATTATATGAATTATTGTCATTATTAATTATGTGAAATGGCACTGACACACCAGGCTGTGAGATTTCCAGTACTTGCCTATATAGGGTTTTATAGGCTTTATGTTTGACTTTACATTTTCTTCAAAATCCACCTGCCTGGCAAAGTTTCCCCATCTCACTTCAGGTTTTCCTTCCAGTTCTCTCCAGAGATTGTTTTTACCTCTCACCAGCCTTTTCGTTACTCGCTTATCAGCCCATCTTTTCTCTTAACTTCTGCAAGGAGCCAAAACTCGGTTACAAACACTTGAACATGCATAGGCTGGAGGTGGGAGCCTAATTAGGTCCACATTCCTGATCTGGTCTGTCCCATAGGTGCCTCCAGGTTGGTGGAGCTCAACCTCCACGTGCTGGTTGTGAGGAACAAGGTGAGACATCTACATCCCATCACTGACTGGAGGAGGGATAATGGCAGAACTGCGAGATGCTCCACAAAGGAAGAAAAGTCAAAAAGCAATAGAGTTTTAGACAAAATAATAATAATAATGAAGGACTTATTATGGTTGTACTGTCTTCTTGACCCACCATGCAGCTCTGGAGTTGGCAGCTGTGTTGGCTTTACATTGGACGGCTCTGTCAAACACTTGGTGTGGTTTTGCAATGAGAAAACACGATACTGCAGAGCGAGCAGTTATTGCCATGCAAGGGTGCTGGGATGGAGCGGGCAGTGATCCGGAGCCCTGAGACAAAGAGGGAGATCTCAAAAGGACACGTATTCCATGCTAAGTAATAGGAAAAACGAAGCTAAAATAAAAACCAAAACAACAGCCCCTGTCATTTTTTCCTCTTAAGAAACGCTCCATGGGTAGAGGAATGGGTCACAGAGTGGGTCATATCCAAATTCTTCTGTTTAGTGCTGCAAACATATCTTAGGTCACTTCTGGCATTAATCCATTAGAAAGAATTTCCAAGAGAGAAAGCAACTTCTTGTTTTCCAAGTACACGAAGAACCAACAGTTTGATGCGTGTTTCATGACTTAAACTACATGTTGTCAACAATGAGTAGAGCTGCATTTCTGCAAAATTCAATAAATATACCAAGGCTTGGAAATTAAATGTTCCAATTGCTTAGTTTTGAAATACATATGTATATATATTCTTTGGTATTACATTGGTATACATTGACATGCAATTAAGGTTTTTATAAGCAGAATCATAGGGAAACAACTAAATGCTACAAGTTGATTAGTATCCCAAGTGTTGTTCTATTACCAGAATCGTAGAGTGGTCCCTGTTTAGAGTCAGACAATGGAATTGCCTAAATGTTCATTTCATTCCCTTTCTATTTCTGTAGATTTCACATTTTTCTTTTGTTCATAGCTTAGTAGTGGTATTTCCATCAGTGCCTATTTAGAAAGCCCTGGTGTACATTTTTGTGCCAATGATTTTTCCATTAAAAAACCCCAAGCAGTTGTAACTCACAAATGCAAATCCTGGAAAGCTTTAGGGCTACCATTGCTAAAAAAAAATGCTCTAAACAAGAGTTTCTCATACAAGGCTGACATAATATCCATATTTAATGCGAGCTTGGTTTTAATCTTACTTTGAGTAAGACTTCCAGTGAAATGAGATCTCATTAACTTTTGAGGAGGTTTTTATTCATCCAGTTATTCCTATGTTTGCACAGATGGGGGGGCAAGGATTGAGGGAGAAAAAATAGTTCATTATCTCAAGCCAGGAAGCGAAGTATTTCAATGAGAGAGCAAAATATATTATTATACCTCCACCTACTCTTGTTCACCCACTTGTCAGATATGGAAGGATGACTAGTCCTTGTCCTTATTTTTGCCCACATTTCCCTTTTTTTGAGGAGCATCCCTAACCAAAAGAGTGTTAACTTCCTGCTTTATAAATAAGACTTGCCGTCTGCTGTCTCTGAAGCTGCAGAAAGGCAGTAAATATCTACAGTAATTGTCATTAAAATCAGCTGTCTCCTTACAACACTGTGTGGCTGCAGCTTTCTGCCCGCACCATCCCCAAAAGGTTTTCCCAATAGCCAGAGGATGCTGGAGTTTACAAACAGCTTATTCCTACCCCTCTTGCCCTACAACACCCAGGCAGCAGGTATGGAAAATAATTATACCAGTAATCTACGACCCTTGGGTTCTCTCCAAGCCGGAGTTTCTTGAAGGTTTGTTGTTTTTATGGCTTTTGAGGATGCACCAGTCAGTTACACTTTTACTCTTTCACGGTACTGCAGCAAAATGCTGCTAAATAAACGTTCTATCCAATTTCTCAGTAAGATGTCACAGAATAACAAGAAATAGAGATAACTAGGCATAAGAGAGATGATGAAACTGAAAGAACTAGTTAAAGGGAAGAAATGTTTTTATAGCAATAGCTCTTAGCCTTTAACTCTTCATTTTGAGATTTTCTGTAACTGCAAGTAAAAGTTCGTCAACAAACACAAAGTTAGTTTCTCTTTTGACTCTTCCTGTCTGTCCACACCAGCTTTCATTTCCCTATTTCTTTTAAATCTTTGTATTTGTCATTAATACACAGAAGAAGAAATTACTACCTTAACAAAAATAATAATAAAAATAATACGTTAATGTGCTGCAGAAATAACACCTTCTTTGACCTTTTTATATGGGCAAGAATGACCTGTATTCAGTGATGCTTTTTTGTACAGTCCCAAAATGTAGTTTCTTCAATTTCCAGCTTCCCTCCTGAGTATTGCTTTCCTTGGTAGCTTTCAGCTTTCTTTCAGGTATAACTAGAGAATTAACAGCTCTAAATCTGTTAGTCAGGGAATCTCTTGACCAAGGGGCAGAGGTGACAAAGGCTTTTTCATCCGTTTCTGTTTTGTTTGAGGAAGAAGTGAAAAGAGTAGTAGGCTTAAATTGCAAAGTGTGAACTGAAATGTACAGTTGTAAAACTTTACCTTGGAAAGCAAGTATGAGAGTAAATGTTTGCAAAATTTTGTAAAGCATATGTGCTAAATTATGACCTCTGGTATTTCTAGGTGTTTACAGAGAATGCATTTGAAATATATGTGAGGGAAAACCTTATAGCTTTTGGTTTTAATTTCTTAATGTAAGGTTCACAGAATCCCAGAATGTCAGGGATGGGAAGGGACCTGTAAAGCTCATCCAGTGCAATCCCCCCATGGAGCAGGAACACCCAGATGAGGTTACACAGGAAGGTGTCCAGGCGGGTTGGAATGTCTGCACAGAAGGAGACTCCACAACCTCCCTGGGCAGCCTGGGCCAGGCTCTGACACCCTCACCGGGAACAAGTTTCTTCTCATACTTAAGTGGAACCTCCCGTGTTCCAGTTTGGACCCATTGCCCCTTGTCCTATCACTGGTTGTCACCAGAAGAGCCTGGCTCCATCCTCCTGACACTCCCCCTTTCCATATTGATCCCCAGGAATGAGTCCCCCCTCAGTGTCCTCTTGTCCAGCTCCAGAGCCCCAGCTCCCTCAGCCTTTCCTCACACGGGAGATGCTCCACTCCCTTAATCAAAGTTCATCAGTGGAAAAATGGTCTGTGTGATCCAGCCATTTTCTGCCGTCAGACTGGTCCTCCATATAGGTCAAAAACCAAGGAGAACCTAATGCAAAGAAGACTTCAATGGATGCTGTCCATGATTTCTGTAGCCTGTGCAGGAAGGAATCACAGAATAATAGAATAGCAGAATCTGGGTTGGCAGGACCTCCCCAGCCCCCCAGTGCCCCTCTGCCATGAGCAGGGACACCTTCACCAGCTCAGGTTGCTCAGAGCCCCGTCCAGCCTGGCCTGGGATGTCTCCAGGGGTGGTTCATCCACCACCTCTCTGGCCAACCTGGGACAGGCTCTCACCACCCTCAGGGACAACAATTTCTTCCTCATGTTTTCCTGCTGAAATGAAATGGGCAACAATGAGGTGCCAGCCTGCTGTATCTGCTCTTGTCAGCCTCCTGCAACCACGTGTGGTTGGTGTTATGTACTGAAGCTCACAGAGATCTGTGACAAGGGACTGCAGCCAGAACTGCAGCAGGGAATTGTAAACTTCTTCGGCATGTTTGCCTTCCACAGATTGTGCCTGTCCTTCTGGTTGTACCTTTGGTCTTTGGGTTTTCTTGATATTTCTGGAATGGCTACATTGGAAGGAAGTAAGAGAATCTTATTCTAACCTAATCTGCACATACGGCAAGTTTGGCTAAGCATCTGTATTTTCAGTCCATCTCCACACTGAACTCCTGTATTTTAAAAATTTAATCTGTCTTCTTAAAATAAACAACAACAACCAAACAAAAAAAAAAAAAAAAAATAACCAAAACCTTTTCCACCAGTTGCAGGACTGAAATTGAAGGTACAAATGGCTGTTGTGTGGGAGTAGATGCAAGTATGCTGACAGCTATGCAAAATATTTATAGTGAATCCTGAGTATTCAAGCAAATCTCCTTTTCAAAGATTTGCCAAAGTTTCTGAACCTTTCAGGTAAGCCTGTGCCAAGTTTAGACTAAATCTGAGCTGAATGCAGTTTGCCAGGAAGGAATTTATGGCTTTGGCTTTGGGTAGAAACTGCAAGATTCAGCATGGTCTTGGCATAACTGGGTCTGCATAAAGAGAAACTTGGCAGTTTAGACTGAGTTTCAGGTGTTACGTTAGTGCTAGGTAAATGTATTAATAATGCTGAAAGCACAGTATTTTTATCATTATAACAGAATATCCCCATAGCCTGTTTGTCTGTGGAATTACAACTTTAGGAAAAAAAAGAAAGCACTCAAAATAACTGCAACTTAGTGCAAACCTGTGAATACATTCTTAATTTAATGATAGATATTATACATGAATTATTACTTTTCTTAACTGGATTTTTTTATGGTGGCTTTTGTGCACGTATGTGTATGTGTATGTGGTGGTGGGAGCAGCTGGTTGGTTGAACAAGTCATCTTATGATGTTGCCTACAAAGATTGTATGAGTTTTGCAGTCCTCAATCACATTTGTTGTTGCCTTTTGATTTTTATGCGAATTTTTAGAACTTCAGCTGTAACTGACATAAAACTTTTCCTATGGAGGAAAATGTACAGTAAATACCTGAGGAAGCAAAGTGCAGATAAGCAATGAATGTTCTCAGTGGAAACTGTGATAAGAGAAATTGTGTGATTGATAAGAATTATAACAGCTTCATCAAAACTGGTGCTTAACAGTAAATAAAGAATCAAACCCTTGATGATACACACCAGGTCCAAAGTCAACTTATTAAGTGCAATCACCAGTTGGCAGGGTTGCACTGCTAAGGACATGGCTTTTACAACAGTCACTTTGAATGCTAAGAAAATGAGTTAGATTTAAACAGAAGAACCTGATTTACATTTCAGAGGTTGATGTTTATGGAGAGCTCTGAGTGGTAAATGCTAAATGATGTCTTAGGATGTAGCATCATCTGACTAAGATGATGCTTCTGTCATGATGACACCAACAAAAGTTCTTCAAGTTGTTCCCAAATAAAAATACGGTTGAAGAAAATACAGAAAACTAAAATGTACATTAAAGTCTGCTTTTTGATATCTAGACCTGCACAAAAATGCTGTGCAGGCAATTTATCATAATTACCTCTGAAAAAAAGGAAACTTGGAGAAGGAAATATAGAATTAAAAGTGCCTTACGTGTCACTTGGTTAGCATTAATAATTGTGCATATGGATGTTCAATTCCATGGCTAATTTTCTTACAAAAGAGATTAGGAAAGACAACAATATCAACTACTTATCATGCATTATACAATGGCCCTGATTATGATTTCCTGAATATGGTTCCTTATAACATTGTGAGTCATTTTTTGCTATGTAGATACAAGCTTCTCGAACATGGCGAAACACGCAAATTATCTGGATGGATCAGACCAGTAATTTTCCCAAAAGCAGCAGGCACTTGTTATGTAAATCAGCGTTAATCCAAAGCAGGCTTTGACTGGCCGGTGATGGAAAACTACGTGAGAAAAGAGGAGTCTGCAGCATAAGAACTTCCAGTAAATGAGCGAAATCCCCGGGGAAGTTCACAAGAAGTCGGCTCAGGCATTAAAGGTGCAAAAGCATCAACCGAAATGTGGCCACCAGGAGTGACAGCAGCGCCCGTGGCCATTGACATCCTGACCATTAAGCTGACAGGCAAAGGACTTTCTAGGACTGGTTGCCAAAAGTAAATTGGCGTAGTCCAGACGGAGAATGAGATTAAATCTCACCCTGATAAGATTAAAAAAAAAACTAAAGTGAAAGTAGCCAAAGCATAAACCAGCATGTGGAAATTCCTCTCCAGAGACTACAGTGAGTCTCAAAAGCTGAGCTGATTAAAGACAACTCTTCTGTTGGCAGAGACACCCGTTTGTGTGATTTCTTGGGCTTCTCAGCTTTGTCAGTTTGGTTTGGTGTGCTGTATTTTGGTTTTGTTTTCACCAGCTGGCACCAATAAATGTGTAGTTTTAAAAACAGTAGTAACGTTGTAGCCATGGCAATCTAAGGATGAGGATGATCTGGTTCTGGACACAGAGGTGGTTTTGTGGTCTAACACAACATACCATCTTTCTTCACAAGCCTTGATTTTACTTAAAATATCTTCTTTTGAATGATCAGCTTTTAGTGATATAGTCACATGTTTAGTGATGTAGTCAGATTATAATAGTTATAAAATCAAATTTTCCAAATTAAAATAGGGACACATAGAGTGCCTCTGAAGAGTGCAATGAATTTTTATTTGTGCTGATACATACCCTGAAACAGGTTGAGGAAATATTCAAATGGAGTGTTCAAATTACTTTTCTTTACCAAAAGTCCTGCAATAAAGTTTATAAATAGAAATACCATTCCTCTAAAATAGATGACATTATGTGAATCTACTTCTCCTTGGAAAAACATTTCATCTCAGGCATCGATGAAAATACTTATTTGAGAAGTATGATGTATATTAGTTTAAGAAAAAAATAAGTATAATGCCTTGGTGTGTATGTGTTTGTTAGAGTAATAAATGTCATTTATCTTACAACACCAAGGATACAGTAGGCATCTTGGTTTTCTCTATGTGATTAAGAGGTTTTTTGATGGCCTATACTCTGTTGTAGCCTTTCTCAGTACTAGTAGAGTTACCTCCGTTTCCAAATTTAGATGTACCATAGAGCTGGTACTGTGAGCTGGAACATGCAGAATTAGAGGATAAACAGGCAGACTATGAGTGTCAAATGTGCAACGAAGGTGTTCTATGGATCAGCCTTTCAGGTTTTTGTGTGATCTTATGAAGTGTAAAATGTGTTCTGTCCTTCTATCGACAGCTGTGCAAGTCTGTCCCTAATTTACTAGCTTCCTGTAGCTGTCACTCCACAGAACAAATAAACCAGGCTGCCATATATGAGAATCCCCCTCACACCCATGCATGCACAAAATGCTGCCATAAATTATAAAATGTACCAGGAAAAACCTCCCTTCTTCTCTTATAGAGAACTTTCCACAGTCTCTTTGGGCACCTCGCTCCAGTGCTTAATTACGCTCACATTTAATATATTTTCCTTATATCCAGTTTGAACATCCCCTGTTTCAACTTATAACCAGTATCTCTCATTCTCCTGCCCATGTCTCATTGTCTTCTTGGTAACCACCTCTTGTGTGTTGGAAAGTTAATAGCAGTTAATGGGTATTAATTACGTTCTAAGCTTTCTTCATGCTGAAAAGCCCAGTTCCCTCAGCCTGTCCTCACAGGGCAAGTCCTTGAGCCCCTGACCATCTTGGTGGCCCTTCACTGGACTTTCTCCAGTTGTTACCCATCCCGTGCTCTACCCATCTAGACAACAGCATCCTAACGTGAGTACCAGAGGGCTGTGGGACACCATGCTGAAAGCCTTGCAAAACTCAAAGCAGATGTCACCCATCACTTTCCCCTTGTCCACCCAGCCAGCCACAGAAGGCAATCAGGTTGGTCAAGTATCCAAAAGAAGATTGGTGAAGTATCTGGCATAACTTAGAACAGCATCAAGGCTGTTCCCACCTCGCTGGCTGAAAAGATCCCAGTGGACTCTTTTGCATGTGAGCTTTCCTTCAAACAGGTGTAGGTGTGGGTTTTCTGGGCATTTTCTTTCTTAACATAACAGTGCAAAAGAGCAGATGTACAGAGCCGCTTGCTGAGGTGAAGTAACAAAACCTTAAATTGTCTTCCATCAGCACATATCAGTAAAATAACCAACAGCCTTTAACAACAATATCTTACAGACATTTTTCAAGAGGCCACCACATCTGAGAAGAACTTTATGTTGCCTGTCTGTGCTCCCACCTTTGGGACAGCCTAATTTTCTGCTTGAAGCAGTTCTCACCTTCTTCCAAGGGAAGTGCGTTACTAACGGTTTTTCCTCTTATCTTTTACTGTGATGTTGTATTAAATGTACTATCATAACATAACTGTAAATGACATGGGGTTAAATATTTTGTGAGCAGCCCTGTGGGCTCAGTGCAGAGAATTTGTGTAGTATTACAGTTAAATCCTCCAGAGCCTTAGCTCTTTAGCTTAGTCGTTCAGTCTGCTTCCACAGAGCCCAGGTCAAGCTCTCAGGTCAGTCATTTCACTCCGAGACCCAGTAGTTTATTTTGGCCTTTCCGTGCATGTTTGTGGGCTGAAGAGAATGGCTCTGGGTTTGTATGCAACAGCAGAGGATGTTAGTACTAGGCTGAGGTTTTGTGGGTATTTTAATTAAATCTTCTTAAGAATACAACATTAATATTTACCACATTTTTAATGGAGGTGTCATAGCCTGTATTACTAACTTCAATACCCAGACCTGCCTTCTTTCGATCCCTTTGGAGTGTGTATGTTTCTTCCCTTAACATCCCGCAGGTCTGGCAGACCTGTCAACAGAACGTGACATTTCTCTGCATTTCATACTTGCTGCAACTGGCGAGGACGATGTCTGTGTGTCTCTGGAAAAATAAAGTGGTGCCAACTGGGCCAAAGTTGTTTATATGATAAACACAGAGAAATATTACAGTACCAACAGTCTTGTTTTCATAGTGCTTTAAGACTATTTTTACAGTGTTAAAGGTCGAAATGAAAAAGAACACAACTGCCAAAGTGTGATGAAGGACAATTCAATTCTCAAACTAGTGCTTTTGAAAAAAAATCCCACTGAGACTGTGAAAGCTGTGGTTGCAGTGACACAACCCGAGTGTCTGCATCCTGCCCATGCTCTTTGAGAATAAACAGCCCGGTAGCTGCTGGTGATAAAATAAGAATGGATCAATATGACTTGATCCATGGCATCTTCATGTGTATGATCATTGGTAACTCAGTATTGTTTGGGCAGGACCATTTGCCTTGTTTTGATTTCCCAAAATTCAGTTGCACTGGTTTCTAATAGAGATGCAGGGTGGTGAGAATAAGACCACAAACCCCTTTAGATACTTCAAACAAAACCACAGTGGTGGCACGTAGGAAGTCACCTCTACAGAGTGTGTCTTCTTGAGACTCTAGATTTGCATGGGAATGAGTCAAAGAATGTTCCATCTTTTTTCCAACTAACCTCCTTAGCAGCATTGGGTTTTGTTAGGTATAAGCTTCTGTTTGTAAGGCATTGCTGTAACATTTTAAAAGAGTGCTGCCCAGGACAAGGGTCTTAGTCTCTGGATGACAGCGAGGGGCAGAAGTGGTGGCAGCAGAGGGAGTGGCAGCAAGGATGTTTTGCATATCAAAATGCATTTCTGTTGTTCTGGTAGGACAGTAGTTCCTCAGAAACAGCACTGTCTGAAGCACACAGAGAGTTAAATCAGGAGTCCAGGCTGAGTTAGGGAGATGCTGCTGAAGGAGATACCTGCTCTGGTGAGACCCCCCTGCAGTGCTGGTCCAGCTCTGGGTCCTCAGCACAGGACACACATGGAGCTGCTGGAGAGGGGCCAGAGGAGCCACAGGAATGATCTGAGGCTAAAACAGCTCTGCTGGGGACAGGTGAGACAGTTGGGGTGTTCAGCTGGAGAAGAGAAGCTCTGGGAGACCTTATTGTGGCCTTTCTTACTTAAAAGGGGCCCATGAGAAAGATGAGGACAGACTTTTGAGCAGAGCCTGTTGTGACAGGACAAGGGGTGATGGTTTAAACTAAAGGAGGGAGATTCAGGCTGGACACGAGGGAGAAATTGTTGTCCCTGAGGGTGGTGAGAGCCTGTCCCAGGTTGGCCAGAGAGGTGGTGGATGAACCATCCCTGGAGACATCCCAGGCCAGGCTGGACGGGGCTCTGAGCAACCTGAGCTGGTGAAGATGTCCCTGCTCATGGCAGGGGGGGCACTGGGGGAGATGGGAAGGTCCCTTCCAACCCAAGATATTCTAAGATTCTATTAATTACAGCATTTTATTTCATGTTTATTTGTTTTAAAAGAGTCAGTGTCCACACTCGGGGCTGCTCAGGAGCGTGACACAGCGTGGGCCTTGCACGCCAGTGCCTCGTGTCCCTGTGGTTCTGAAAGACAGGGCTGTGCAGCATTTTCAGCTAATGGCTTTTCTTGAAAAGTACAAAATCGCTTGAAATGCGTGTGCAACTTTTGTGGCTAGGTCCTCAGGGACCAAAACGCCAGAGGCTGCTCTGAATTCAGTGTCATCACTGTTATCTGTTCTTCTTGGGGGTTTTATCCTTTCACGTCCATTAAACTTCTTAAATTAAAAGAAATACATTTGCCGAACCCATTATGCTTGACCTACATCACAGTCACTGGATTTGTTTATAGAATGAAAGGACATCTTTGTTCCTTTTTAGTGTCTTTTAAGTGCAACATGTGTTTGCATCAGATTTTTCAAATGTATTCACTTACATGTATCAAAAATAAATTTCAGTTAACTGCTGTGGGTACTTGTGACAAAAAAACACAATAATCTAGAAAAACGGAAAAATGTTTTCTCAAAATAATTGTTTCTAACACTTTTTTGTTGGTTCACTGTTAAAAAAAAGGTGCACATGGAGCTCTATGGCTTAATAGCAACTGTATGAGGATATTTCCAGTGTTTGACCATCTGAGACTGAAATCCCATTGAATCCCATTAACTTCTGTTATATGTCACTTTGGATCACACTGCTTTGTCATATAGTTTTGGAATTAGGGATGGAAATCAGCATACCTCTTGGGTATTTGTACTCCCCGTGTATCTTCAAAATTCATTAGGAGTTCTCAAATACAATTAGATGAAACTCCTTACTGTTTATAATCCCATTTATTGCTTTCATGCCAATGGGTACCTTTCCAATAAATTGTTCTGTTTAGGGCAGTTGGTTTCAGGGTTCTAGAAGACAATGTGAAGTACAAAAAAAACCCAATTCAAATGTAATTGTATTGCAGCAATTGGGAAGAATTCAGAAGTCTTCTTTCTGTACTCTTTTGGTTAACCCCTTCTTTAGTAATTGTTGAACTGGTTGATTATCAATTGAAATGGATTCTTTTCACTCGGTATTAGTGCAACTTAAAAATTAGAGAAAGTCAGATGTCATAATCAGAAGTTCAATTACTGGATTTCTTTGCAAAAAAAGAAAAAAATAAAAGCCATGGTTATAATACTTTTCTTGGCTAAGTCTAAAGGTCAGAATTAGCAAGTTTTAAAGAAGAACTGCAGAGGGATACAGCAGGGGCTTTGTAGTAATCACAAATGAAAGACACTGCTGAATTTGTGGATATCGTAGAGAACCTAATTTATAGTCACAACTTGGTAGCTGTGACGGCAGCTGTGCAGTTTGCACAAGATGGAAATTGGGGCAAGAATTCAAAGAGCCAGCAGGTCAGTAAGGAAATAAAGAACTGTGGCTAGGGGTCAGCAGCCAAATCCTATTGTGAGGGTGGCGCTTAACCACATTTTCACTATTATGACAACTGTGAAACTCAAGTTGGTTTTATTATTGTTGAGATCTTGGCTTTGCTTTGCAACCGTGTGAGTTCAACCAAATAATCATTTTCAATAACTCTTTTGGGTTGGGTTTTGTGTGTTTGTGTGTTTAGCTGTGGGCCTCAAGATATGAACTTTCTTATACCTTCCAGGTCTCTGACGGTCAGTGGCATCATCTCTTGTTTTCCATAGAAACGCGTTGCAGCCCTTTGAGGCACGAACTGCTGGTGAAGGGACTCCGCCACGACCACCTTCAAACTCTCATCTATGCTTTTCCTCTGTTTCAGGGTCTTTATGTCTTTGTGGTGTATTTCATCCTGCACAACCAACTTTGCTGCCCTGTCAAAGCAAGTTATACTGTAGACATGAACGGGCATGCAGCTCCGGGATCGGCTTTCTTCACGCATGGCAGTGGTCTGCCGGCAGCGGGTGGAGAGATCAGCAAGTCCACTCAGAACCTCATCAGTGCTATGGAAGAGGTACCAGTGACTCTATGGTCGTTACCTTGTGTGTTGGAAGTGTACCTGGAGATTTAACTGGCAGTACTAAGTGTAATACACAGGAATAATAATAATAATAATAATAATAATAATAATAATAATAATAATAATAATAATAATAATAATAATAATAATAATAATAATAATTATTGTTTAATATATTATATATTATATATTATATAATATATATTATATATTATATATTATATATTATATATTATATATTATATATTATATATTATATATTATATATTATTATTTACTATTATATAATATTAATTGTTATAATATTATTATATATTATAATTTATGTAATGTCATGTAATGTTATATATACTATATATTATATTATATTATATTATATTATATTATATTATATTATATTATATTATATTATATTATATTATATTATATTATATTACATTACATTACATTACATTACATTACATTACATTACATTACATTACATTATATTATATTATATTATATTATATTATATTATATTATATATTACTAATAATTATATATTTATATAAAAATTATATAAATATATACTAATATATTATTAGTATATATAATGATATTTTAAATATATAATATAATATATAAAATTTATAACTTATATAAATATATAAATATAATATAAATATATAAATATATTAAAATAAATAATATGTAATATATATTAAAATATATAAAGCTTCTATAAATATAATATAAAATATATACATATAACAATAATAACTATTATTATTATCATCATCATCATCTGGCTTTGGAGAGGGGAAGATTTTTTTTCCATAAAAATTTTTATCTTTAGCCATTCTATGAATTTACAATTCCTTGGCAACATGGCCGGTACAGAATTTCCTCCTTTCTACTTGAGTCTTCAGTTTGTTATAGAGGCTGGTTAAAGTGTTGCCAAAACTAGGTAATGCGAAATCAAAACAGCAAGTTAATTCGGCTTACTATAGGTGTTAGATGAGTTTTAAGTCTTCAGCTTTCCAAAGTCACGCTGTGCAAAATTTCTGGAAGACTTGATAGAATAGAATAAAATTAGAATAAAGTTGGGATGGAAAAATGATAAAAGGAAGAAGAAGAGGAGAGGAGGCGATATTTTGAGGGAGATTGTTTTAAGTCTCTTTGTTGCTGGAGCTGGAATGCTGCTAGTATCACTTTTCATTGTCTGTAGTAAACCAAGGTGATTTTGCTGCTAGGTACAAGTAGATAGAGCTAGTTGAAAATTTTCCAGTTAAACAGTTTTTTTCCAGGAAAAACACTGATTTAATGGAATTGAGATATTTCAAGGGAACCTGCCAGTTCTAGCAGTAACTTTTGTGGAAACCAAGCTGCTCACCTGGCAGGTTTGTCTGTATTTTAAAGCTCCTCGGCTTCCTCCTGGCAGATCACTAAATTTATTCAACTTCTTAGCACCTCATTTAAGGTTGTGCCTGACCCCTCAGTTTAGTGGACAGCACAGCATCTCAACATTACATGGGAAGTTTTCATGTTCCTGAGCTCCTAAACAGTAGATGAGCAATAAAACAAGAAAATATATATTGACTATTCAAAAATATATATTTTTTTAGAGTTCACTATTTTGTCTTTTCATCACATTTAAGGGGGAGGTAGATTTTCAAAACCACCTCTTTTCTTATGAAATGAAATTCCAATTTTTGGTGCCGCTCAAAAAATAAACAGGAGCGGCACAAAAAATAAACAATCACAAAGTTGATATCAAAACTATAGGGCTGTATATCACCACCAGAACCTTCAAAGACTGGCAAATTGCCTTAAAATATTCTGTTGGTAAACATGGGAAGTAGCATGTTGCCAACTGTAGATCATACAAAATAATGATGATTAGTGGCTACAGAAAGGAGAAGCGGGGTCCAGCAGAGGAAGAGGCATTGGTAAGAGAGGAGTGAACTGGAACCTTTCAGTCCCTTAATTTAAAATTATCCATAACAGGAGACAGTGTTCAGAAATAGCAATATTTTTTCAACTTTTTGAGATGGCTGGGAGAAGCGTCAAGACCACAAGATTAATTTACTTGTAACCAAGTTTTATATATTTATTTTTATATATACGTATATATTTTTTATTTTTATTTTTATTTTTTAAAGGGCTATCTAGTTCACTGTTGAAGTGACAGAATAGCTGGATGCCAAATCCTTTGGTCCTGAGTTGGACTCTGGTCATGGTTTCTAGTTTCTGTACTGTAGTTTTGATAATTAGTGCATTACTGCATCTCCTTAACCTTTTTAGGTGCCTGCAGACTGGGAGCGGGCATCCCTGCAGCCTGCCAGTCAAGCTAGTGCTGCCTTTAAGCAGAGCCCACAGAACGGCAACGTTTTCCACCCTTCTGGAGGATTTAGTACCGGTTCGTTGGTTGCTGATGAGGAATCACAAGAGTTTGATGATCTAATATTTGCTTTAAAGACTGGTGAGTGACCCTTCGCCTTGCTCCTCAAAGGTTATGTTGCTATTCGCCCTAACGATGTCGCCATTCCATGAGATCCAATTAACGAGATCTGTTCATATAATCTGATTGCCAGTGAAAATCTGAAGTAAACTTTTTTGCCCTTGACTGCTGTTCTATAAAAATCACTGTGCAGGCTCTCTAAAGAAACAGAAGGAGTCTGAAAAAACATGTTTTGAGGTATGATGATAAGCAGACCTACAGAAAGTAGCAACAGATTGAAGGCTCTGACATTTTTTCACAAGTGCTTACGTGGCTCACTTGCTGCCTCTAAACACAGGCTGTTTTGTCTTCTTTTCAAATTGATATCTAGAATGTATACAATTACTATCTTTATTGTATATACATATATCTCTGAGAAACAGCATAACTTCATAAATATTGATTCTCCCACTAAGTGTAAGACAAAATATTTATATAAGATACATTTGGACCTGAAAAATATTGTATTCTGGAAAGATAACCTAGGTAGACTTCTGCCCAAACACAAGAGCCAGCTGTGAGGAGATCACTGGAGGACAGAAGCAGGCGAAGCCACTCTAGGTGTCCACACTCAAACTAAATCATAGAATCATTTTAGTTGGAAGAAACCGTCAAGATCAAGCCCAACCATAACCTAACTCTATCACTAAATCATGTCCCTGAGAACCTCATCTGTGGCATCTTTTAAACTTCTCCAGGGATGGTGACTCCACCACTGCCCTGGGCAGCCTGTTCCAATGCCCTACAGCCCTTTCCAGGAAGAAATTTCTCCTAATATCCAATCTTAAACCTTTCCTGGTGCAACTTGAGGCCATTTCCTCTTATCCTATCACATGCTACTTGAGAGAAGAGATGAACATCCTCCATGCTCCAACCTCCTTTCAGGCAGTTGCAGACAGCTCAGCCTCCTGTTCTCCAGGCTGAGCTACACCTGCAAAACAAAACACTTGTTATCAGACTCTTCTTTATAGCCTTAGAGTTCAAGTCTTCCAAATCCCAGGCTTTGCCCTCAGTTATGTGTCGTTTTTCTGCCTTCTCACCCACTCCACCAACGAAATTTCATGTTGTTCAAATGATCATGTAGATAGTCAGAGGTGGCCACAGGTGGCAGAAATTATGTGAAACCTGATTCAAAGACAGGTCAGCATGGGAATGTCTGAGAAGTAGACCACAAAGGCAAAGGAGCACCAGCTGGTAAGACCTGGCAGATGCTAAGCCAAGCCCACCTCCTGTAGGCACTAGATGAAATGTAAATGGAGCAGCTTGGTAGTAGGACACCTGAATGAACTCTGGAGATATTATGAAGCTTTGCAAGAGACAACCGAGAGGTACTGGTGACATTAGTGGGTTAAGTGCTCTGGAACCTGTCATTTCAGGAGTTTGTTCCCTTTGGTGACACCAAGGAAAACAGTCAAACTGGTTGTAAGACTGGGGATGCCACTGATAAAGGGTTAGTTTTATTCAGTATATTCATACTACTTTATCTCCTGAGCCAATTTCTATTGCAGAAAACTCTTCTAGTTATGAAGATAAATGGATGATTAATAACTTGCCTAGTGCTAAGAAATACTAATTTTTATGAAGAACACCATGAAATCTGTGCTATTAATTTTCCTGGACATTTTGCAGACTGCTTCTACTTTATTATGCAGTTAAAGATTTTAGGCAAGACTTTCAAATGCAGATGCATAAGCTAATAGTTGCAAACCTTTTTTTTAAGTACCTAAGAATGTAGCTTTTACTTTTTTACTGTGTTCTGAACATTTTGAAGGAAAACAGATAATTCATAGATTGCTAATAAGATGTGAAGCCATTCACATCTAACACTCCCACCATCGCTTACAGCGTTTACTGCTTTAGCAGCTCAGATGACATCAGTTGGCCTATTTTCTGCAGCAAACTCTACACACTGTGGAAGACTGAGCCTTAAATCATGAAGAACTATCTAGGCAACAGCAGTAGTCAAAACTCATGGTTAATATAATTTGCCATAACTTCAGCATTTAATGATTTTTTAACAAACCTTCAAGCTCCTTCCATAGTTAATATGTTTTCAGTCCTTCCAAAGGAAGTAGGTCTAGAACACGCTTTTTATTACGCCACCTAAATTTTATTATTGCTTTCTTTAATATTTTATTATCATTTGTTCTTATGAGCCTTTGTATTTATGTGATTTGAAGCGGAGACCTCAGGCCACAGTCAGAGAAAGATATTTTTGCTTTCACCACTTATTCAAGTAGTACCTCACCTTTTCACCCCAGTGCTTATTGATGCATCAAAACTGTGTCCCCAGCAACGCTGCAGAGGCAAAAAAAAAAAGATTGTTTCTAAGCCAAACCAATTGTGCCATCTGGTTTCAGCTCCACGTGTATTTGAACAAACCAAACTGATGAGGCGGTGTTGAGGTTAGAGTAGCTTTAACCACAAAAGTAAATGTTTATCAGCTACTGCCTTGGATACAAGCTGTAGCTCTACACATCCTTTTGAACAAAAACCATGAGATTTTCTGTAACTACAACTACTGTTTTATTATTCTCATCCAGACTTGCTTTCCAGTCCAGCTCAGTGGACAAGGAGTCGAGGTGCTCCCGATGGCACGAGGGAGGGAACTGTGAAGCAATAAAAAGGGAGATGAAGCAGTGGAAAGTGGGATTTCTTTTCTGTTTGGCAGGACAGGTTTATGCTGCTAAAGTGCTCACTGAGCTGTGGTCTGACGGCAATTTTGAATCATAGAATCATTTTGGCTGGAAGAGACCCTCAAGATCATTGAGTCCAACCATAACTCTGGTGTTAACCCGTGTCCCTAAGAACCTCGTCTAAAAGCCTTTTAAACACCTCCAGGGATGGTGACTCCACCACTTCCCTGGGCAGCTTGTTCTACTGCTTCTCAACCCTCTCCATGAAGAGTTTTTTCCTAGTATTTTGTGGCACTGAAAGGAGCTGGTGTCCTGCTCCCTCCTGGCAGCACATTTCTTCTTCCTCCATTGCATCGTTGCTTGTACTCACGTCAAACCACAACAACTCAAGTGAGAAACTCCTCTCCACACCAGTTTGATGCCCTTTGAGCACTGGTCCTGGCTCTGAGGAAGCCATTGGACATCAGCAACTAGAAGACCAGCACCTCTTCTCTAAACAGGCTAAAATGCACAGGCAGCTGAGATGCCTTTTTTCTGCCTTGCTCTTGTCTGTCACTTGCTGTAAGCACTGCTTCTCAAAGCTTTTTAGACCAGGTTTTATCTCAGTAGGCTGAGAATTCCTCATCTGGAGCCTCTAGGAGAGCAGGGGAAAGGTGCTTTGCACCACATTGGCTGTTTTTATCACTCCCAAAATGAGAAGTGTGGGTTTTAGGTATAGATAAACTGAAACAGAAACGCCCATTATCTGTTCCCTAACGCTGTCAATCTGTAACCAAACTCAGCCTCAGCTGTGCTAAAATATCTTCCACTCTGAAGGCTGGCTGAGGATCAGCACTGATTAACAGAGAAATATGCAAAAAAATCCTTTATGCCTCTTTGCACTTCATCCGTCCTTTCTGCTTATGTAGTTTGGAGCTGTCTGGAGGTTGCTTTAATTTATGCCCACTGTGTGTAGCTGCGAGGTTTAATCTGACAGCCAGGATCAGTGAGAACGAGGGTATAATCGCAGCAAAGCTACAATCTCATTCCTGTCCTCCTGCCCCACCTCACACTGCAGCTGTAGAAATGAAAAACGACTGATGCAGGTTAAGAAAAACATAACAAAAAATGAAGCAGATCCCTACAGAACAACTTTATTCTTTAACTTGCAGTGGTTTAGTAATTCGCAGCTTGCAGTGCTGCTCCACAAATAGATGCATTGGCACACTTGGCCTTGTCGCCAAAAAAAATGTGTTTTAGAACTATGCACTTAGCCCTTGGTTCCATAATCATTAATACTGGGCCTAATTACAGATTAACCTGAAGTATGGACTGGGTCAGATGAAGGCATACGACTGCATTTCTAGCAAATCAGGTGGACAACAGTGCACTGTTTCTTAGCCAGCTTTCATGCTAGCTTTATGCAAGCTTTGCATCACGTGTAGAATTTTTCGTTCGATACAAGAAATCCAAAAGCCGGACTTCTTACATTGTAAAACCATGGCCTCTGAATGCCTTATCAATAAATTACTCCTTTCCATTAAATACGTTCATGTCCGTACAGGAATATATAGTTAGGATTCACTATGCTCACTATATCACCTCGTTTCTTATACTGTAGGGATCTTTTGGAAGGCCAGGCAGCTCTGAGGAAGTTTATGTGAAAGAAATAATAGAAGAAAAAAGATAATGTAAGCGCATGTCCTAAGACCTTTTTTTAAAAATTATTTTTAATGTTTATGAATTTGGCTTAAAGTATGTATTTTATTATATTTAATTAATGGCCTTTATAATGAATCAAAGCATAAGCTACTGATCTCTGAACTTCCATCCATATTCCCATCTCCTACATATGCTGTTGTCCTGCCCCTTCCGTGATGCAGAAAACCAAACCCATTCATTGCTTTGGGTGAGAAGTGAATTTAAAACACAACAAAGCCTTTGAAAGAGGCCCAAACCCTTCCGGTGATGGTTGGTGACCCACCCCTGTAGGATTTGTTTGCAAAGACTTTCATGGGTTAGAGCAGAGAATACCAGTCTAGCACATGGTACTTTCCAAATATATATTGGTCAGTATCAATGGAGGATATTGCTACATCCACATCTCAGTGTACTTTTGGCCCTTGATAGAGCCATATATGATAAATCCTAAATAAATATTCTACACGGATAATACCTGGGGGAAAAAAAATCTACTGTATGAGTTAAAAACCCCACACAAATGCAGCTATTACAGTAACGATGCTATACAAACCAACTCCTAATTTTCAATCTAATGCAGCTAGGGTTCTGAAGTCAGCACTGGTTAAACCTTGGTGTTGCTGCTGTAGGTGCCTGGTTTAAGAATTAAGCGTCTCATGTTGGGCATCCTGAACTAGAGGAAAAACTTGAAATCTCGGATTCTGAAAGGTACCCAGTGCCACATCCTGGAGATGTTACAGGGCAGATAAATTGCACATGGTGGCAAAGTGCCAGGTTCGTGCCCTGCCTTATCAACCTACGTCATTTCTGCTTTAAAGGGCTCACTTCACAGACAGAAAGGAAAGAAGGGTAGATAGATTGCGTGTTCATTCAACTTCTCATTTGTGATTGCTCACAAATATGCAACCCGTTGTCTGTTGAACGTGACTGCATAATATCCAGGCAGCATTTTCAGTCCAATCTGAACTTTGTTTGTAGAGCCCAGTTGTCTGTTGGTGTCATTTCCATAAAGTTAAAACCCTAAAATAAGAATTAAAGTTGGTTTGTGCAGCTTATTCGTATCTATCTAATACGTCCTACACATACAATATAAATAATGAATGATTCAGAAGGCAAGATGGAAGCGCTTACAATGTAAAAATTCCCGCCAGAGGTATGAGTACAGCAATTACAAAACAAACTGGGTTGTTCTAGTGAAAGTTTGAGACATATCTGAACAGGTAGGTGGTGAGTGCTCAAGAGCACGTAGGAACGCCGAGGCAAAACCCGTCACCAGTAGATGTCACTGGAGGGATCTCGCTGGGCTTGCGGAGCCAGCTGTGAATTCTCAGTTTCTAGCTTAGTGCTCGAATGCAAAAAGAAAGGAAGAAAGGCCTAATTTTCCTGCATCTTTTCCTTAAAATAGTTGCTTCACAAGTTGGGGAAAGTCATACTCCCGGCTACGTACCCACCATCCAACTCTAGCATCTCTAGTGGGGGCTGCATGCTTTTTTGGATCTAATTGTGTTTAAACTCTGCTCTAATCTGAGAACAAGCTGGACCTATGAACTCTGTGAAACTTTGTCGTGTAAACAGACGTACCCTCCCCAGTCTGCCGAGTGTTTGGTAAGCTGGTATCCTGGTTACATTTCAGCTCTCGTTCCTAAAAAGGATCCGCTCTCACATAGTTTGTCTTTGCATCAGCAGCAGAACAAGGCTGTTGTAAACCCCAAGTAGCCTACTTCAGTCTCTGGTTTAACAAGTTCCTGATAAGAACCTCCATAATAACAACAACAATCTTCTCTTGCTTTGCACAAAGCATGCACATATAGGACATGTAAAACTATACATATAGTGTAATGTATCCGATCTTTTTATAGTGACCAGCACGAGATTCTTTAAGAAACTTCATTCTGAATAATTGCAGTGTAGTCACCAGGAAGATTTTTCTAACCCTCACAGTAAGTGTTCACCTTAAAATCCAAACCCAGGTTGATCAGATTTATATATTATTTGAAACATTTTCAATGCTGTATTTTTCCCTTTTTGAAATTTGTACCCTCTTCAGACTAAATAAATGTTTTGACTAAATTCCAGTGTTGATGGTACATAAGCAGTGTTGTTTTGTTTCACCATTCAAAACGTTTTATTTACCTCAAGGTTATTACCTTGTTCTTCTGTCCCCAAATGGTAAATACAGGAGTTTAATTTATCTTCTCTATTACACTCGTGTTTCCTTTCTAAAACAAACAGTTTTAGAGAAGATAAGGGAAAAAAAAATACCAGAACAAAACCAAGTAATTTGCTTATGCGATTGCTGTTTTTCCCAGGACTTTCAAGCAGCTTTTAGTTATTAGAACCATGATTAAATGAAAAGGTTAAATATGCATGTAAATTTAAATCAGTAAGTACAACTTAATCACCTACAGTACCCTTATAAACAAGGATTTTAATGATTCTGAGCCTGATCTTCTTGACCGTATTATTGTGTCTCTGTACATTGATAAATTTTTACTCTTGCCATACTCTGACAGCAATTCCTGGTCTCTCAAGAGCTTGGGTTAGAATCCCAGAATCTCAGAATGTCAGGGGTTGGAAGGGACCTGTAAAGCTCATCCAGTGCAATCCCCCCATGGAGCAGGAACACCCAGATGAGGTTACACAGGAAGGTGTCCAGGCGGGTTGGAATGTCTGCACAGAAGGAGACTCCACAACCCCCCTGGGCAGCCTGGGCCAGGCTCTGACACCCTCACCAGGAACAAGTTTCTTCTCATATTAAAGTGGAACCTCCTGTGTTCCCATTTGCACCTATTACCCCTTGTCCTATCACTGGTTGTCACCGAGACGAGGCTGACTCCATCCTCCTGACACTCCCCCTTTCCATATTGATCCCCAGGAATGAGTCCCCCCTCAGTGTCCTCTTGTCCAGCTCCAGAGCCCCAGCTCCCTCAGCCTTTCCTCACACGGGAGATGCTCCACTCCCTGCAGCATCTTGGTGGCTGCGCTGGACTCTCTCCAGCAGTTCCCTGTCCTGCTGGAACTGAGGGGCCCAGAACTGGACTCGTGCACACATGTTCACTCCACAACCCAGACACCAAAACCAGCTGTAAGGAGGATCGCAGTGCAGAAATACCCATTTCTCACCTGGATGCAGTGGGGCTGGGTTCACACGGCGCTGCAGCCGAGTTTGGCCCCTACCAGCACTTCTTCCAGACCTCCGCAGGGAAGTCTACCCAGACCTGCAGGTTCTTCTGCCCAGGTTCTCTGACCAAAGCTCCATGTTGAGAATTGCAGCCTGAATTCCCATAGAAAAGGAGCATCTCACTGCTGCCCCATTTTCCATACGTCTTTTCTGCTTGATTTCATAAAAGTGGAACGACATGGGGCATAGAAAATGAAGTAAAATTAAGTAAGCTACCCTTATATTGTCTTTTGCTGAACAAGCCAAAGCCTGGAATGTCAGCAGAGGCAGAAATAAGGGAGGCACTGTACAACTGATAGAAACTCCTGAAAATATTTTTTTAGTATGAAAATGCAGATTCATGCTTCTCCCAGCATACCCTTTTTGGGGCTTTTTTGAGCCAAATGTCATTCTTTTGCAATTCCCTTGAACCATGACTACTTACAGACCTGCTTCTGCCCAAAATGAACAGCTTCCCTAGATATTTGTAAGTGACATCGCTATAAGACCATGCCTTAAATTAGTCTGTCTTGAAATTACCATGTCTAATCACACTCATGTGCGGTTGTCAATAAATATAAAGCCTAGACACCCTAAATCCTAAGAAGATGTATCTTTTAGGATTCATTCTACAAGTCAAAGAGAGGAGCCGAGTATGTGCTGAATTTTATAGTTAGAACTGATATTCTGTGAAGAAGTGAAGTGGTCTGAAAAAAATACACATTTCTTAAAAGCTAGTGCAGAATTGTTTATCTTCACATTAATCGACTCAAACGTCCCCCCCATAAATAAAACTCAACCCCCCCAGCAACAACATAGAAGCAACAAGCTAGCAGAGCTCCTGTGACAAAAGGATGGAGAAGGTGGCCTCCTGAGGTCTCTTCCAGACGTGTTTTGGAAGTTTCCATGGGCCAAAGTCTACTATTCTCTCACAGCAGAAGACAAACACAATACACTAACTTGTGCCAAATATGGGTTTAAAGAATATTTAGTCAGCATCTTTTCTCATGTTGAAATTACAATCTCATTAAAACAGCTGGAATTATAGTTTGACATGGAAATTGTATCATTAAAAAACAGTTCTTCATGAAAAAGTCCTTGGAAATACCAGACTGTAACAGCCAGACCATGAACCCAGCCTAAGCCGGGCCTTGATTTATGCTTTTGTGATTTCAAGGCAACCTCTGAATAGCTATTGTACCATTTACTGAGACAAATAAAGTGTCTGGCAGTGCAACTATGAAAAAGCATATCTGGATGGCACAAAACTACATCAGATACTGTTATAATCTGTGAATTCAGAATCGTAGACTAGAAAGAGGAAACATTCCACATGTTGTGGGGTAGGGAAGCACCTTAAAAATCAGAAGAAAGCAGAGCAGGACACGGTATCACTATTTCTTTGTCGGGATTTCATTCCCACTGATTCTTTCCTCTCTTTTTTTGTTTTCTTTGCTGTTTCAGGTGCAGGTCTCAGCGTCAGCGACAATGAATCTTGTCACGGCAGCCAGGACGGTGGCAGCATGGCTAATTCCCAGATCGTAGAGCTTAGAAGAATACCCATAGCTGACACTCACCTCTAACTCCATGGCTTGCTTGGTATTTTGTTGTTTGTCTTTTTTAATTCAAGCCTCAGTATTTTTATATTTGTACTTCCTTTTGCACTAAAACACTATGTGAACTTGTGTAGTAGAATGCTGTGAGCTTTACTGGACGTTTAACGAAGAATATTTGCTTGAGATTTTGTATATCAGAAAATAAACTGTAATTTTTTTACAGCGGCTGAGCGTCAATAGGTACCATGGCAATCAGCCTAGAATTGTATCTTTTAGCTGGATGACATATTTCATAAACTGTAGCTTTTTTAATTAACCTGTATGTGTAACGCTGATTAATAAAGACAATAGAGTCTGTTTGATACAAACAAGTCTGTTATTTCTGCTCGCTGGTTATGGAGCTGGAAGACGATTCTGACGTCCTGTTGGACAGGAAAGCTTTTTAATTACACAGTTGTTCTAAGTTTCCTAAGCTGTTTTGTGAGTACTCAAATCTGTGAACTTTACAAATTCAAATAAAAACAAAGCCTTGAGCAAGAGGGCTTGAAATTTAAGTTGTGACATGATCAAATATGTAATGATCTGAAACAAACAGAGGGAAGGGGAGATGAAGGACAAGAGCGAAACCACTGGCAGCTGCGTTCTGTCGACTGCGTTACCTTGCTGGTTTCATAATATTAAACTCTCACTTTCCCCACAGTCAGAAATAAGGGGAAATTCTAGAGTTGAATTTTCTGTTTCTCTCTGTGGGTGCTACACAGAAATCTCTGTTCTGATTGAAGTGTTCAAGTGTTGCATTGCAGAGTTAGATCAGTAATCTGGGGTTATAAAAGCGCAAGAAAGGTTCCTCCCTTGGAGGAAAAAAAGTAATAATACAGAGGAAGTATTTCAGAACCAAGAGGGGGAGGCAGGCTGATCTTGGAGGAATCATTAACTCTGCTTCTGCACAGACACTCTGGAAGAAAAACACATTAAAGCAGGAGACCAAGGGAATTTTCCTCTGAACATAGTGCAGAAATACAGTAAATGAGAATGCAAGGTTTTCACACTTTCTTGAGGAACTTGCCTGAAGGCTTAATGCTGGGCAAGCTCTGAGCAACAGCCTCTCCCTTCAAAAGAAAACTTTTCTTATGGAAAATACTTTCTGTGAATCTTGCTATAGTGATATACAAATTTTACAGTGTCTAGCTACTTGTTGAGCTGAAACAAAGAGTGTCCCAGTTCTGCAATACCTGGTAGGACTGCACAGCTTACTCATATCAACCATATCCAAAGCAGACATAATCTTTAAAATCTAATGCAAAAGCGTTCACACACACACAGGAAACTATTTCTACTCAGCAAAGCCCTTAAATAAGTGGGGTTTAAGTTCACATTTGAATTGATGGAAAATGAGAGCATGTCTATATTTAATCAGTGCATCTTCTGCCGCACCGAGTCTTACATTTCTGACACCCAGGAATTGTGTTGACTCTGTTTGTGCTGGTCACACTACAGAGCAAATAGGGCCAAGTTTTTGTGGTCAATGGCAGATCTTGCTGGAGGGGTGAAGGTGGGGGTGGAAATGAGCCTTTCTTCATCATGGGCAATATGCAGAAGCAGGGATTCCCCATGTCCCTGTGCAGCTTTTAAAACTGGGTGCAGTGCATCTGAAACAAAGTTGGAAACTTCAAACGAGAGGGAACCACCTAAGTGTGTTTTACAATTCACTTTTCTGCCCATACCTGCTGAAAATTGACTTTCTTGAATGAACTGCAAGAATCATCTGAATAAGTCTCTCAGTCTGGAGTTAAAATTAGTTTTGGACACTTTGCAATAGAATACTTGGGTCTTGAATAATTTTTAAATGTCATTTTCCTGAATCAACGCAGATGAGCATTATCCATAGCTGGTACTCCTCATCTACCCACTAAAGCCCTAACGTGGAGCCTGGCTCTGCGGAACGATTGCAACACTTGCTCAGATGTGAGAGAGTCAGGGCTGTAACAGATGTTTCATTACTCGCAGTACATGCTACTACATGCTGTGAGAAAGCTTATAAAAGAGGGATGTTTGTTTGATTTTGACTCACTACCATAAATGTTAATGCTTTGTGTCACTTCGACTGGTTGCACAACTGGCCTGGTTAGGGATTTACTGTAAATGCATCAGCATTTTCAGAGCAGATCAGTAGGGTGATGTCTGCTGCCAACATTTCTTGAATTTTAAATCTCTAGGTGGTGCTCACATGGTTTCAGATCATGAGATGAATTCTGTTATTGTTCTAAACCCTTTTTTTTTTTTTTAATAAAATGTTCTGTCTGTAGGAAATTCATTGTTTTAATAGCATGGGTCTCTCTCAGCTGCTTTTTGCTGTTCCTCGAGCAGGAGGAGATTGAGACGGGAGCAGGACAGCCATGTGCTCTGACTCAGATGTGCCCAACTGCCTCAGCTGGGCAGGAGGAGAACCTTTTAGAGTTGATTTGAGTTAACCAAACCAAACTGAATGTCTCCTGTAGTTCTCTGGTCTCAGGAGTTATTTAAAATTTGATAGGGAGTATAAACGTTTATTACTTTCTATGAGATGAATGAATCCACGGCTAGACGGCTTTCAAACCAAGTATTACCAAAGGTCCTGTCATGCTAAATGGCATGTTCATTCAACCTTTTGCTTTGTTCCTGTATAGAATATTTCGGGTTGGAAGGGACGTTCCCATCTCCCCCAGTGCCCCCCCTGCCATGAGCAGGGACATCTTCACCAGCTCAGGGTGCTCAGAGCCCCGTCCAGCCTGGCCTGGGATGTCTCCAGTGATGGTTCATCCACCACCTCTCTGGCCAACCTGGGACAGGCTCTCACCACCCTCAGGGACAACAATTTCTTCCTCATGTCTGGCCTAAATCTCCCTCCTTTAGTTTAAACCATCACCCCTTGTCCTGTCACAACAGGCTCTGCTCAAAAGTCTGTCCCCATCTTTCTCATGGGCCCCTTTTAAGTAAGAAAAGGCCACAATAAGGTCTCCTCGGAGCTTCTCTTCTCCAGCTGAACACCCCAACTGTCTCAGCCTGTCCTCACAGCAGAGCTGTGAAGAACACCAGGACACTTGCTGCCTTTGGTTTTTTTCCCTATAAAAGGAGCCATCATTTCCCCACGAGATGCCATTCTCAGTATTTTGAGGGGTAGAAGGAGCTGTGGTTAATATGGGTATAACATTTCATTTGCTGTGTATAGGAGACCCCTTTTCCAGACAAGCTTCACCTAAAGCTACTTAAATATGTATGTGAATCAGATAGATGAATTGATGTGTTTCAGTTTATCACCACTCATACGCCACTGTAAGTAAATTCACTTTTTCGAAAGATGTCTGAATATATTTCACATTCAGGTGTGTAAGTGATGAAAAACGCTAAGTTCAACAGACATCTTTTAGGTGATGTTTTAGAAAAAAACAGTGTGGAAGATACTGGTTTCACTTTTCTTGGGACATACCTAAAAATAACACAAGTCGTGTCAGGGACTTGAACAGAAATATTAAGATTCTTTTTTTCTTTAGAACCCAGTTGAAAGCCCAAATATGTCCATGTTATGTCTTTACCATGCAAATGCTTTGTGCTCCGATATCCTACATCCAAAGTCGTCATCCTGATGAGAACTGCACAGTGAGAGCTTTGATCTGCGAAGGATTAAATTATATTGAGAGCTTTGCAGCAATAAAGTGCATATGTGCTCAACATAAAATTATGTTAAATTGACTGATCATGCAGAGGTTTGACTAGGAAATTGCTTAAGTACAGGCATATCCAGCCTTCAGATACATTTCAATATAGTTCAGCCTATAATGTGGACCCTGCGCTACTATTGCAGATTGTTACCCAGCACTGGTATAAACCAGTAAGAAATCAGAATGTGTGCCCAGTTCACTGATAGCAGAATTTGTTCCTTTGTTCCTTCTACTGGCAGTAACACGTAATGAATATAGCACATTCCAAGTTCAGCCTCATCTGCTCAATTCAATATGTTATTCTGTTAATTTTCACTGAAAAAAAAAATCCATTTTCCATTTCATGGTTCAAAACATTCTTCTATGCAATAAATACATGGAAATAATTACAATGTAATACTCTTGTATGCAACAAATACATGGAAATAATTGCAATATCATGCTCAAGCATTATTTGAATAAATACCTGGGACTAATTATGTGCTGAAACTGGGAAGACTGTTGTGTAAACTGGCCTACGTGGTAGCCCAAAAAGCCTGAGAGGAACGGGTTTTGTTAGTGAATAGAGTGCCTTAGTTTATTGAATTATTTGGTATATGGCTTCTCATAGAACTTGTTTAGAATCTGCTTATATAGAAGCAAATTTTCTTAGCATAACTTTTGCAAGGTGTGAACATTTGAAACTTTCTGATTCATTAAGTAAAAAGGCCTCAGAGTCTGATGAAAATGAAGAGATTCAATGAAGAATGGGGAGACCCCAGGCTTTAATTTTGCAATTGGCCCAGAGTGATACATGGGGAGGTGGGAGCTTGGGTTGGGGTGTAATTGTCCAAGTTTTTTCTGCTGCTCTACAATGTTCCTTGTGCATAAATTATTTATTTAAGAGGAATTTCTGGAATCCACATCTGAGTCTCTGCTGCAGGAAACCTGGGGAAAAGGAACTTCCCTGACAGTTTTGTTTAGTTGGGTTTTAACCAAGTCAAAGTCGCATTCATGGTAGGGACAGCATTTTCACAAATACACGAGATTTGGAGAAAATTATAAGTACCTTTTGTTGTTGTTGCTGTTGCTTTTCAACACCTTTTGCTTCCTGCGCAGACCCAAAGGATGGTGTGGTAGCTCTTTGGTCCTGCCATCCTGCTCAGCATCCCCAGATGAATCACCACCTTCTTCCCAGAGGTGGTGGTTTTACTCACAGGATTGTTTCACCAATGGCTCGTACTGCAGAATGCCAGAAGGACTTCCCTGGATATCCATAAACAAGAAGTGTGTTCTAGTAACTGCAAGCACAGAGCTTAAGAGCATAGATTTGATAACCCTCATGCCACTCCCTACATAAAACGTGCAGCTTGGAGATGGCCTCAGGAATGTCTCATAACAACGGCTGGTGTCAAAAGTCCAGGGGAGGTATTTTACTGAAGTTGTCAGGGTTTTCCCCAGTTCATCAGATCGGCTTTGAAGATGATGTGGTCACTCCTGTGCTGTAGTACCAGTGATCTGAGCACACAATGATTTTAACCAGAGACGCTCTAACTTGCAAAAGCTGTTGTCTTCTGATGTCTTTATTCCTCATGCAGGGCAAATCACAGAATCCCAGAACGTCAGGGGTTGGAAGGGCCCTGGAAAGCTCATCCAGTGCAATCCCCCCATGGAGCAGGAACACCCAGATGAGGTTACACAGGAAGGTGTCCAGGCGGGTTGGAATGTCTGCACAGAAGGAGGCTCCACAACCCCCTGGGCAGCCTGTTCCAGGCTCTGACACCCTCACCAGGAACAAGTTTCTTCTCATATTTAAGTGAAACCTCCTGTGTTCCAGTTTGCACCCATTGCCCCTTGTCCTATCACTGGTTGTCATCAAGAAGAGCCTGGCTCCATCCTCCTGACACTCCCCCTTTCCATATTGATCCCCATGAATGAGTCCCCCCTCAGTCTCCTCTTGTCCAGCTCCAGAGCCCCAGCTCCCTCAGCCTTTCCTCACACGGGAGATGCTCCACTCCCTGCAGCATCTTGGTGGCTGCACTGGACTCTCTCCAGCAGTTCCCTGTCCTGCTGGAACTCAGGGGCCACAACTGGACACAATATTCCAGGTGTGGTCTCACCAGGGCAGAGCAGAGGGGCAGGAGAACCTCTCTGACCTACTGACCACCCCCTTCTAATCCACCCCAGGTACCATTGGCTTCCTGGCCACAAGGGCCCAGTGCTGGCTCATGGTCATCCTGCTGTCCCCAGGACCCCCAGGTCCCTTTCCCTCTACATTTGCCCCTGTTATGTTTCATTAAACTTTTCCCCGCCCAGCTCTCAGCCTGTCCAGGTCTCTGATGGCAGCACAGCTTCCAGTGTCAGCCACTCCTCCCAGCTTGGTGTCATCAAATAGCAGCATCTGGCCTATCTTCTGATGGTTCGAAGTATGTGTGAAACACAAGTGTGTGTCACTGTGTACAGACACACAGAAAATAATTATGGGGTATAAGAATTTAATGTCACAAAAATAAATTCCCTTTCAATCTGGAAGCTAAAACACTGCAGTCCAGGTTATGAAATGGGTTTCCTTGGAAACTTCTTGGCTCCTGCTTTGCAATTCCTGAACCGAGCTCAAGCATGTGATTTCCCAGTTTCCTAACTGGAAAAAGACATGCATCCAGGCATGGGATATGCAGTTGCCAACGAGTGCAAGAAAAGGGAATGCCTGAAATCTCCCTTTGCTCTCATTGTCCCACCACCTGCAGCCCCTCTCTGCAGGACCCACCATGATGCTGCTGCCCTGGGTCTGTTTCTTACCCAAATAAAAAGATTTTCCCGTCTGGCAAGGACCGGACAGATTTCTGCTCCATGTGCATGCAGGACCGTATTTCCTTTTGCGTTGGAGAACAACATGTCCTGGAGATTGGGGCAGGGCAGGAGCACAAGAACAGACAAACAAACACCGACCTTGCTTGAAAACCTTGTTGAGTGCTGATAAAGGGAAATAGTGAGCTGTTCCTCACCAAGTGTGTGCACAGGGCCCGTCACACAGGATGATAACAGGGACAGCCCCACCACAGCACACAGGCATATCTGCATTAGCAGCTCAAATGGGCTTTCAGCCCCAAAATGATCCCCTCTTGCATCTGTTTTCCATGCCATGGGTATTGTTTGCAGAGCTCCTTGCTGAAATCTGTAAATGCCCCACTGACTGACTTTCTTCTGATGAAGGAGTGACCTCCTGTTTGTCCAGCACCTCAGTCACTGCTGTGGGCCCACATTTCTTCTCGAAGAGACTTTTCTTTCACTTATTCCTTCTAATATCACTTGCCTCAATAGCAAACAGACTTGTGCTCCCTGCTCCTCAGCCAGTCCTTCGTAAGGACATAACACCAAATACGAATCTTCTGGTTTTCTGTCATGTAAGAAGGAACCGGTTGCCCTCTTAATTCTTCATTGTTCTGCAGTTACAACATTTTTGTACCTTATTCTGGATAAGGCCCTAAGGAGTCACATCTTACTCCAGCAAAAAGCACTTGAGACCACCTTCAGAACACATGCCTACTTTGGCTATTTGAATGGCAAAATACATAGTTCACCAGTTAATGTGTTTCCACCCATGTGAATCCCATATCCAGCTATTTGTTGTACATTTAATAAAGCTGGCCCAGCCATTTTCACCTGGACTTTCTCAAAGTTTTGGGACACGCATGCTCCCTTGTGGCGTTTCTTGATTTTTCTGCCCCAGTGAATGCTGAAGTCTTGCCTGTGCTGAGGCCAAACCAAACCAAATGCACTGGTGGTGGAAACCCTCCGTTCTGGTCATGAGATGAGTCTCAGGGTTTAAGAGGTGAGTTTTAATTCAGTGGGACTGCAGAGGGCCTTAAACTCTACCCTCGTTTGTAAGCAGTGCTCTGATGAGCTGTCTGATGTATAAAAGGTGATGTGTCTACAGCTTCTCCCATCCCTTAGGTGTGCTCTGGGCGGTTCGTTTGAAGGGTGAGAGTAAGTGCTTCTGGCAGGAAAAATTACAGCTGTAGATTACATGTAAAGAAGAGAAACTTCTCAGTTCTTCTTTACTTTCCTTTTTTTCTTGTTTTCCATGACCCAGCCGCTTCCCACTATTTCCGTAAGTGGGATGCTCTGCCTTCTGACGTGGCGATTCAAAACACCTAAGCAAGAGCTGCGATCCCCCTCCAAGGACCATGTGCCTACAGCTTGTAGGTTCTTCTGTCCTGAGACCCAGATTAAATTGGGATAATTTCATTTTTAAGAGCTAAGGGGCTTTTCAGACTGAAGAGTGTACCAACTCCTCAAATTCAGTGCTGGCCGAAGACCTCTGTTGCACATTAAAAGACCTATAAACCTGTTCTTTAGTAGAGTAAGGTTTAGAGTAAAGCCTGACTTACAGCCTGGACCAATGTTGTATTACCAGCTGGCAAATAATCTGCCCACCTTAAAAAGTCACACTCTGCTGTGGAGTGCAGAGCAAGAACTATCAGGGCAAATGCCAGGTAGTTACTAGCAAGCCTTCTGACGTGCAAATGGAACGGCTCATTGCAAACACTGGGAGATTAATATTAAAGATAATCCTCCGAGCATGGAAAAGAATCCCGCGTAGCCTCAGGAGATGGACAGCTAAGTCCTCGGAGCCAGCATACACAGTCATGCCATCCAACCCTGGGGACACAGACCTTGTTTTTGAAAGCAGCATGCTCTGGAGGAGAAAGTAAATGGAAAAACAATATCATCTTGCTTTCGTAACCCAGAAAAGGAGCCCTGAATGTTCATGAAAACAGTATTTTATTGCAAAGGAAACAGAAGTTGAGATTTTTCTGCTCCTCATAAAACTGAGGCTAACATGATTTAAGAATGTTATAGCTCTCTGAAACTGTGTGAATTAGCAAAGAAACAGAGTGTGTATTTCTGTTATGTCTTTTCTGGTTATATTAAAATACTCTTAGAAATATTGTTTGAATTAGTCTTTTTCTTTTTTTTTTTTTTTTTTTCAGAAGCATTAGCCAACAACAGGCAGTGTTTTACATACCATGTGAAGTAAGTTAATATCTAGATCATAAAACACAGAGTTAGTGCCTGTAGACCACAAGTGTTCAGAATTCATTAGTTCTGACTAATTGAACTGCTTGTTACTTATTTTAATCTGATATCTACTCTAGAAGGAAAATTGTTGGGCTGAAAATAATTAAAGCCCTATTTTGTGTGTATGTGTCTTGTATGAGTTTTATATTAGTGGTGGCAATACATATTTTATTCACAATTAGGTCCATTATTTCTAGTTTTCCTGGGGGAGAGGGAAAATAAAGCAGGCTTGACTCCTTGTAGTGGAGAGAAAGCTTCTGTATTGTGAATAGCTCAGTATTTTACGGCTTAGTCTTAAACTTGAAGAAATAAATGAGACTTTAAATAAATAATACATCTTGGATTTGGGAGGGGAGGTTTGAAAGATGTTTGCATTTCTAGATTTCTATAGAAATAAGCATACAGAGAGCAGGGAAGGGTGGGGAATGTTTAATCCCATTAGTTGTGTAGAAGAAGAGTGCCTTCCTGGTAAGACCGATTCTAGGCCAAAAGGGAGAACACGGAAAACAAATCAATGACAGTGTGTGTCATTGTCTTAGCTTGATTATTAGAAAATGCAGGATTTTGCCTGAGGTGACTGTTTGCATTTGTACTGGCAGGGTACAGTTGGTGGTGACCGATCTACTGCTTCTCAAGGTCAGACCCTGATCCATTGTCTCCCAAACAAGATTTCTTAACTTTGGATTTCACTGACTAGAATGTCAATCTTTTATTTACAGGCAGTAAAATCTGCCATTAACTGGCTTGCGTTGTGAACATAAAAGCTGGTTTTGTTTTACAGGTGGAGAAACCGAGTCTCCGGGTTTCCCATAAAAACCTGGAATGTAGCTTCTGTTATTCAATTCAGCATGAGACTGGGATGCGTGCAACCCCAGCAAAGACATCAGAATGCAAGGGCTTTAGAAAGACCTCACCTTATCGTGGCTGACTGTTTATATTGACACATGAGCTGTCCCAGCACCAACACAACGCTTGACTACCCTTGGCTTTCCACTACAGAAACCAGGGTGTATCTGAAACCATCACTCTCATTCCATTTATTAACGTGAGGTTCACCATCCACTTCCCACGTACACCAGACATGCCCACAGTAGGAGTGTCCATCCAGGAGGCATTTGCATACAGCAGAGACAAAATAGATTTTGCTTCTGTCACCTCCTTTGCCCAGAGTCTCGTTTCCCCCTTCTCCTGCAGCCACAGTGGCAGTCCTGGGCATGTACAGATGGTGACTTGGATCTTCTGCCTCTCTTAGTCTTCCAGAATGTTTATCTGATCTCTAGGATCATGCTGTAAGGATGATCTTCTTCCAGAGGAATAGTGCTGGCATCCAGATTGCAGGTCTAGGTGGGACAGAGAAAACATATTATAGTCCCCATGCTTCAAGTGTCTTGAGGATGGAGATCTTAAAGAAGAACTAGTTGCACCTGATCAACCCCACCTTTATCTTCATTTTGTGCAGTCTCATGGATCATGCCAGTTCCAGCTATGTTCTGGAAGAAAAGACGTCCATTGTCCGGACATCCAGAGCACGTATGTGATTGGTGTGTTAGGAAACAGCTTTAGAAACTGGTCTGGAACAAAGTGAGAGAGAGGACATGGTCTGGGCTCTTGAGGACCAACAGTGAAAGAGAAGAAAGTAGGCTGGCTTGCTGGTGTCCTGGGATCTCTCCAGGTCTTGGGTTTAGCTGGTACCAATGCCACAAGGAGCCCTCATGTGAACTGCATGTGGACCACATGGGCCCACGGCCGCCCAGCCCACAGCCCAGGATCAGCAAAATCTGACCTGGCTTCCTCTTCAGTATCACAGAATCCCAGAATGTCAGGGATGGGAAGGGACCTGGAAAGCTCATCCAGTGCAATCCCCCCATGGAGCAGGAACACCCAGATGAGGTTACACAGGAAGGTGTCCAGGCGGGTTGGAATGTCTGCAGAGAAGGAGACTCCACAACCCCCCTGGGCAGCCTGGGCCAGGCTCTGCCACCCTCACCCCAAACAAGTTTCTTCTCAACTTTCAGTGGAATCTCCTGTGTTCCAGTTTGAACCCCTTACCCCTTGTCCTACCATTGGTTGTCACCAAGAAGAGCCTGGCTCCATCCTCCTGACACTCACCCTTTATATATTTATAAACATCAATAAGGTCACCCCTCAGTGTCCTCTTGTCCAGCTCCAGAGCCCCAGCTCCCTCAGCCTTTCCTCACACGGGAGATGCTCCACTCCCTGCAGCATCTTGGTGGCTGCGCTGGACTCTCTCCAGCAGTTCCCTGTCCTGCTGGAACTGAGGGGCCACAACTGGACACAATATTCCAGGTGTGGTCTCCCCAGGGCAGAGCAGAGGGGCAGGAGAACCTCTCTGACCTACTGACCACCCCCTTCTAATCCACCCCAGGTCCCATTGGCTTCCTGGCCACAAGGGCCCAGTGCTGGCTCATGGTCATCCTGCTGTCCCCAGGACCCCCAGGTCCCTTTCTCCTACGTTGCTCTCTAATAGGTCATTCCCCAACTTATACTGGAACCTGGGGTTGTTCCTGCACAGATACAAGACTCTACACTTGCCCTTGTTCTATTTCATTAATTTTTTCCCCACACAACTCTCCAGCCTGTCCAGGTCTCTGATGGCAGCACAGCTTCCAGTGTCAGCCACTCCTCCCAGCTTGGTGTCATCAGCAAACACATTCAAATCATCCAGTAGGACCTGGAGAGTACGTGGGTGTGAAGCTACCGTATCTTTGCTCAACCAGATTACGTATTCAATAAAGGTGGTTTAAAGTCTTGTGAGAAAAGGCTCATCCCCGGCTCTTAGCCTTTTTTTACCTCTGAGGTGATAAAAATAACTCTATTTGATTCTGAGGGGTTGTTTCAGGCTCGGTTTTGGTTCTATATTGATCTTCAACCATTTTTCAGGGATGCTACAAGGGCTAGAAAGAGTCACGCTCCTACCTGTGTTTCAGGCTGTCAAATTTAGGGCTGAAAGCCCACCTGTGACCACAGTCTCCTGTTTAAATTGTTTTATTTCCTTTGGTTTTCTACAGGACAGCCTTCTAGGGTTGACAGAACTTCCTCTTCAGTTCTCACCTGATGTTTTTTTGACCTGAAGGACTATCAAGAAGATACGTAGGCTCCACGATACAAGCTGGACAACTGTTATGTGCACAGTGCAAGTCTAAGATGGGCAGCATGTGTGTTGCAAGAGGCTGTGATGGTGGATGGTGAGTTTAGAGCCTGCTCCTTGCCCTCTTTCTTAAGCTCCAAAAAGCTTTAGCTTTTGCCTTATTCAGGCAAGAGTTCCAGAGTACCGCTTTTGTCTGTTTGTATAAAAATGGTGAAAATTTTCAATAATAAAACCCAGCATTTTACTGTGATGTTACTTTAGTAAGTGATAAAAAGGTTTTTCTACATGTCAAGAAGCTGGAAAGATACACCAAAGGCACACATATTATTAATTCCTGATTAAATGTCTCTTGCTGTTTATATTACTATAATTTTCACCATTCAATAAGACAGTGCACTGTCTTTACATATGACTAGTATGTTCCAGAATGCCTGACCTGGATTAAAAACAAACAACTCAATGTTAAAGGAAGAGGAAATGAAATATTATTAATAACTTGCTAAGTTCCTTTTTTTTTGTTTGTGGTTATGTCTCTTTTTTTCTTTATACATAACAACATAATCCTTGAAGTAAGCACTGAACACTGCTGCATTTCATCCTATGAAAATACAAAGTTCTGAATATCATTTAAAGATCAAGGTTGCATTTTTGCTTGAGATAATATAATAATATTTGTCTGGACTTGGTGATTTAATAGAAAGGGAGAGGTTATCTATGCACATGCATTTGAACTGGAAGTTAACGCTTTTTCCTACAGAAAGCACCATGAATATTCAATCATTAATTTGCAAACCAGACAACCCAAATGAACTTGACTTGCGCCTTCCATACGTATCTAATGGGATTTAGTCAGAATTAACCACGTATACAAGCACACCAAGTGATGCTCAATGGCAGTTTCCATGTGGTTGCAGATTTTTCACTCTGAACCAGCATCCAGTGTGCAGAGAAGACTCACAATGCCAAAAGGGTGTGATGATGATGCTAGGGAGCAAGATGCCCTTGACAGTCTCCTATGCCAACCTGTTGTACAACATCCAAAAAAGTGTGGCCAGCAGGTCAGGGGAGGGGATTCTGCCCCTCTGCTCTGCCCAGAGAGGTGGTGGCTGAACCATCCCTGGAGACATCCCAGGCCAGGCTGGACGGGGCTCTGAGCACCCTGAGCTGGTGAAGATGTCCCTGCTCATGGCAGGGGTGGCACTGGGGGAGCTTGGAAGGTCCCTGCCAACCCGAAATATTCTCTGATTCCCCTAGTATTTCAGTGGCATTCTGCTCTGCTCTCCTGCTCATCCCTGCTCAAACACTTCTCTTTAAGGATTTTATTGAGAGGTGTCCGCTGAAGATGAAGATGACCAACTTGCTGTGCCCAAGGAAAGTCACTAAAAGCAATGAACAGCTGTAGAAATGGTCTTTCCAGGAATATGGATACCTTTACCACTTCTTTGCAATTTCAGCAATGTTTGGGATAGATTTGTGTAGAGCATATCATGAACATTAGCATGTCATGAGTGCTAGGAGATGGATGATTAAGGGTTAATATCCATGTTATTTTGAAATGCCTGAATCAAAGTGATTGGGATATTTTTATTTTATTTTCCCAATTAAATATTAATAATACCACAAAATGAGTTTTCAAATTGAAAGAAACTGTCCAACATTTCCTAAGTCCACATTGAAACAAAAGTAATGAAACTCCCTACCTGCCTCAATTAGGCTTTCCAAGACACCCATCACTCCAGTAATTAAGTGATTCCTTGTTTCTCAAACTGTACCAGACACTGCCAAATAAAATACAACTATTTAATCATGTTAAATTGGAGCTATAATAATATTAGTCATTGCCTAATAGCCTTTTTTAAGCCACTAGAAAAGTAAAGCCTTGCCAAGAAGACTGTTACCCTTCCACAGTGTAAATCAATAAATCATAATTGTACTGTGTACCTTGACCTCTTTCCTACCACAGCATGGAAAACAAACAGCAGGAAGCCAGAGTCTGGTTAAGTAATTTAAAACAATTGGTATGCTATAATTTAAGGGACAGGTTAATATGATTAGTAAATCATTCATAATCTCAAAATATTCAAACGTACTCAATTTCAGTAAAATATACTAAATGGAGCAATCTGATAACATGGCTGCTACCATCAGGGCTGTAAAAGACTATGTTCTTTTCAAATGTTTCTGTTAATGTTTGAACATAAATTGGTGAACACATGCTAGAAAGTAATTAATCAATTGCAACCATTCCTCCAAAGCTAGATGTGTCATAAATTATGGCTAGCCAGAAGTCCTTTATTTTTAACCACTAATTACTGATATTTCCATCAACATTCCCAAACTCACATTTCTGGAGCCACTGCAAACATGGGACAGAGCTTTTTTCCCTCTTCTTTGCTCTAAATCATCTGCTTTCTGACAGTGCTTCTTCACTGCTCTGCCCTCATTTTATTAAAAGTCAGTGGTGGGAAATCACCAGCTCTGGACTCCTAAAGCTGCATCTGTTCTTTTGGGTATTTACAGCAGGGCTGGGCACATTCTCTCGAATAACAGTCCTGGTTGGGGTAGAAAGGATTTAGAAAGGACTGGGATTTAGAAGGAATTTTTATGTGATCCTCGAAACACCGGCTGAACGCTTCAGATTTCATCCCCTTCTCCTGGAATGGTTTAAGTGCCATTTCTTTGTAGGTGCCCTGAAGTGCTCCCTGGGATAGCTCAGGAGCCTGACATGTGTGTCACACTGAAAAATACAGTAAGTTTCAGAATACACTGAAAAATACTTCCAAATCATAGAATCATAGAATCATTTTGGTTGGAAAAGACCTTTAAAATCATCGAGTCCAACCATTAACCCAACTCTGCCAAGTCCACCACTACCCCATAGAATCATAGAATCATAGAATCATAGAAACACTTTGGTTGGAAGAGACCCTCAAGATCATCGAATCCAACCATAACCCACCCCTGGCACTACCCCATGTCCCTGAGAACCTCATCTCTGTCTGTCCAACCCTCCAGGGATGGTGACTCCAGCACTGCCCTGGGCAGCCTGTTCCAATGCCCCACAGCCCTTTGGGGAAGAAATTGTTCCCAGATCCAACCTCAACCTCCCCTGGCGCAACTTGAGGCCGTTTCCTCTGCTCCTGGCGCTTGTTCCTGGGGAGCAGAGCCCGACCCACCTGGCTCCAAGCTCCTTTCAGGCAGTTCAGAGATCAGAAGGTCTCCCCTCAGCTCCTGTTCTCCAGCTGAACCCCCAGGTCCCTCAGCCGCTCCCATCACACTTGTGCTCCAGACCCTCACCAGCTCCGTTCCCTTCTCTCAACTCACTCCAGCACCTCAAGGCCTTTCTTGGCATGAGGGGCCCAAAACTGCCCCCAGGATTAGAGGTTTGGCCTCCCCAGGGCTTAGTGCAAAGGGATGATCATCTAACGATGCTAAATACCCTACGTAGCATGAGACCTAAAGCTCAGATTGTAAAGAATCGGATTATTCAGGGCTGACAACCAGTTTAAGCACCTCCTACCCTTGAGAACTCATCCTTGAGGAAGCCCACGTTACTAAGCGAGACCATAGGAGAAATAAACGGGTCAGCCTAAGCCTTGGGCACATTTGAATAAGCATCAGCTTTTACCAACTGCAGCAGAAAAGCTGATGAAGTGACCGAGATGTAGCCAGACTATGTTTGTGTGAACACCATGGCTGGTGCAGAACAAAGCCTGCCATGCCAGCCCTGGGAAGCATTAAGTCGGGAGTGAAGCACTTAAAAGGAGGAAGTGCGTAAAAGAAAAATATAAATACTTTCCAGGAATGCTTATATTGTTTAGACATTTAAAGGGAAAAGGAAAAAAAAATAAATGCAAGCCACAGGGAAGAATAACAACAATATTTCTGGAAAAAATTATTTCAAAGCATTGTTTATTGATTGCTTCCTTACTGTACTAATTATCAACATGATACGCAGCATGTATATCTATAGATAAAAAAATACTAAATTCTCACTAAAGGAAGAAAAACTCCGATGTTCTAGGAAGGAACAGTCTGCGGGAGAAGTGACTGCCTGGATTGTTATTTTATTAATATTTACAGAGCCCAGTGAATATTTATATTCTTTGTTTTTATCTCATGTCTCACTGGGTCAAGCAAGCTTATGTCTTACACTGTTAATTATTGAGTCAGTGTTCATTTTCCCATTAGCAGCAGCAGGATATGTTCTACTTCTCTGGTGATAATTTACTTCTCTAAGGTACTCAGTCCCTTTGAGAAAAACACTTGGGGAAAAGGAGCTTTCAATTTCGTATCAGCAACCCAAATGGTTCAGTCAGCTCTTGGTAGTCTTATAAAAATATCTTGATATATGCAAAAGAGCACCAACATATAAATACTTCACTAGACCTGACCTGACTTTGGTGTCAGAGATGGAGCTTGCAAGCACGGTTTCTATCTGGTTTTAACACTGGGACTAGGAATACCATCTTATTTTGAGAGGCCATTGCAATTGCAGGTTCATCATTGCATTTTAAACTGCAGAAGACTGTGGTCAGGAACACAAACGAACTTGACCCCACGCAATAAAGCTCAAAGCATGCACACACAAGAGTGAGCAAAATTACACTTAATCTAGGGAGTTTCAAAAATGGGCCTTGTGCAAACTGTTTGATAAGCATCTCCAAAGTGCAGGTGTTCAATGGGGGACTTTCCTAGTCCTCCAAGTGAAAAATGGGCATTGGTCTTGATCTTGCCCTGCTCATCACACCAGGTACCTGTCTGAGCAAAGAGATGAGTCCACCTTGGGAAAACTCCAGGTTTAGTTGTGTCCTTGCATGTGGAAGTCTGTGGAGATACCTGGGCTAATGTCTGATGGTCAGTGAAGCCTGCAAGGGTGAAATGACCCATCAGTGTGGCCAGGGGATACTTCATCACTCATGGAAGGGGTTGGTGTCTTCTCCCAAGTAACAAGTGATAAGATGAGAGGAAATGACCTCAAGTTGTGGCAGGGGAGGTTTAGGTTGGATATTAGGAAAAATTTCTTCCCAGAAAGGGCTGTCGGGCATTGGAACAGGTTGGCCAGGGCAGTGGTGGAGTCACCATCCCTAAAGGGCTTTAAAAGGCATTTAGACGAGGTTCTTAAGGACATGGTTTCATGCCAGAGTTAGGTTATGGTTGGACTCAATGATCCTGAGGGTCTCTTCCAACTGAAATGATTCTATGATACTACGATTCTATGATTCTAAAATTTAAATTTTCAGAGCAAGCAGCAGACCTCTCGGTGCCTCTGGAGACAGAAGGAAGGCTGTCTCTGAGGGCTGAAGATGCTGTCTGCAGCTCCATCCCAATGGGTTTTTGTTGCATTTGGAATTTAGTGGCATTCTGCTTTGGGAACTTGCAGTAAGTAGGACATGTAAGTGTATTATGTAAGAAGGCTGCTGTTGGAGATGTATGGCCTGAAGAAGTGTTTTTGCAAGCCATAAAGCAGTAAAATGTGAGCTTGGAGTACAATATTAACAGAAAAAAAAAAAAAAAAAAAGAAGCTTAAAAAGCATATGTAGCCAGATTTCCTCCTGATTGGGCAGACCCCACGGTCAATCAGAATATTTTTTCCACCTAAAGGGACATATTATCCTCATTTTTCCAGCATCATATCAGATAATAAAAATCCAGGATGACCAAAAAAAAAAAAAAAAAAAAATAGGACCCAGCTTAGGTGAACAAACCAGTTGGGTTTTTTTAGGTATATGGCTCATTTATTTTTCATCTAGAAAAAGTATTGATTGCATTATATTTTTGCTGACTTCGTCAGTTGGATATGGAGGGAAAGAACACCAACTCCCAGCTGAAAATGTCACGTGAGGAATGAAATTTAATTTTACTAGAGCTAGAAATGGAAATGTGGCTGTTGCTTGGGACCTTGAGACAGCTCCGATTTCTGTACTGGAGGAAGACAACTGGACAACTCAGCTAGGTTTAATAAACAAATTTAAAAGCCCTAAGAAAGTTTAACATTCAAGTAATGTAAAACATTGTTGCTTACAATTTAACCTCCTGCTATGCGTATCATGTAGAATTTTGTTTATGTTTAGCCATGTGGTGGGTTTGATCCCAAAGAAGGCTAGAATAAGGATTCAACTCGATCTGGGTGAAGATTTCCCTGCTCATGGCATGGGGTTGTACTAGATCAGCATTGAAGGTCCCTTCCAACCCAAACTATTCTGTGATTCTGCCTTTTCTTGTCTTCGATATTCTTGTTTTAAAAAAGATAATAAAGAAAAATTCAGATAACTAAAATTGTTCACTTGAGGATTCTTTGCTTAGCTTTTCCCCCCACTGCCATACTGTCCCATACTCTGTGTTTAAATAAACATATTAATTGATGCTATAATCTTGTTCTTCTGGAACAATGATATGGTTCTTCTAAGCGCTGGACAGCAGACGGTGGCACAGCCCATATGGTGGGCTTTTACTACAACAAAGTTCTTAGATTCTGATAGCTGTGTAGGAACACTGTGATTCTAGTTATAATAGTATGCACTTACATTCTCCTATTCAGTTTTACAATAACTGAATTGAAATTTTTAATAGAGAACTGTTTTCAATGTATACACATAATCTGGTGTGTGTAGATAGATAGATAGATAGAGAGAGAGAGAGATCGAGAGAGAAAGAGAGAGAGAGAACGAGATAGGTAGATAGATAGATAGATAGATAGATAGATAGATAGATAGACAGACAGACAGATAGATAAAATGGCATTCCTTCCCAGCTCTGGCAGATCTGTTGGGCACGTAACTGATTACTCATTCATCATGTACAGTACTTGTTGTGTATACATGATTTTAAATGAAAATATTTTATTACCTCTAAAAAAATAACTCAGGCACCAGGAATAATATTTGCAGTCTAGATGAAATCTCAGTGTGCATGTTTGTTGATTTTTTTTCCTAAAGAAAACAAACAAACAAACAAACAAAATAAACCTTTCAAGAATTGTTTTGGTTATTGTATCTCACTACCCAATAGGAAATAATCACTCAGTCAAGCATAAGGCCATTAATAAGCAAATTAAATAAGTGAGTCAGTGTATCTCTTTCTTTGCTTCATTAGTCTTTAAATGCCTGAAACAGACCTTCATTTTGCTACTATAAGCATGGAGCACATTTGTTGTTCATCTGTATTCAGGCTACTAAATACTACTTTTTTTTTCTCAAACTGAAACTCTTATACTTGCAAAAAAAACCCCCAAATATCGTGCTAGTATCAGTGCATCTATGAAATTAAAAGTAATTAATATTTTATCTGACAGTTGCATTCCCACAAGTAACAAGTCAAAGAGTTGATGAGCAATCTTTAGTTTAAAAGGTATTTGCAACTGGTGACCACATATAAATAACACATACTTATGTAGATAGAAAGGTCAGTTAATGAACAACTTCCTCCAAATGGACCTTTTCTCACACTGGCTGTTAGTTCCATGAGTACTTCAACCATCCTTGTCACATACCAGGGAAACTGCTTATTCCAGAATAAAAATTTACTACCTAACAACTAACCCTCTGCTTTTAAAAGATTCTTACTTAAGATGTTGTGAAGGAAGACAAAGGTTTGTTTTTTTCACTTCAGACTCTTGCTCAGTTTTGTAAACCTGTTAGTTGTCAGAGACAACAAGCTGAACTTGTCAGAAGCAATTTCAGTTTATACCATAAGCAGATATTTCTTGAGTTGTGAAGACTTTCAGGATCCAGTGTCCCAGGGCATTTGTACCGCTGAGGGGCTGTAACTGTTCAGTCTACCATGGAAGAGCAACAGCTGACAACTTTCTTCTCCTTAGGCTACGTGAGCAAAGTTCATAATGGAGTTTGTGGAAGAGGATGGAAAAAGAGTTATAATAGAATGCCTGAAAATAAACAATATAAAATAATAATAATAATATGAAAGAAGATCTATGAAGCAGCAGTATTCCCAGGAAATGGTTGGAAAGGTGGAAATTCAGAGCCCAGAGCGCATGGGCTTCCTCAGAAGTTGAACAAAATGAGAGGAATAAGTTTCCTTTGGTGGAAGTAGTGCTGGTCTTCCTCTCTGCTAACCCTGACTTTACTAGACAGATAATGTTTACCCTCGTGCATCCATACCTGCCCACCCAAATCCCGACCCTTTTGCTGTTGTTCCTGCTGGGTGCCAATGACCACACCGTGATCAGAGTGACGGTGTCAGGCGTTTGTTAGGAACCAACACACTGTGCTATGACACTGAACACCACATGTCTAATGAGTCTCCAGTTGAAGCAGTTTGTAATTCCATTGTAATGTTATTTATTTATAAACCTCATGCTCACTTTCAATGGCTAAGGAAGCTACCACTCCATTATGATGCTCTAGCATCTTATTTCAAACTCTTGTTAGCTCTGAGGATTGAGGTTTCCTGTTGTATTAAAGGAATTTTGAAGATCTGTCTAAAGCAACACTCTTAGCCTTAACAGCTTCCAAACCATTCCACGTGAAACATACTATTTGTCCTTCACGTACTTGTGCAATGGCAATGCACGTCACCTTGGAATAAATCTGTGAGGGATGCTGTGAGAGAGAACGTCTCCAGCAGCTACATCATCACAGCCAAACTACTGCATTTCAGTACAATCTGGAAGGATTTTCCAGGGTGTTCAGTGATCTGTAGACTCTCAGCAGCACTCAGTGCTGCGTGGATACCTCTTGGCAGTTGTGCTGTCATGCAAGAGTGCCTTAAGTGTGCTAATATTCCTTGCCAAGCCATTAGCTCTGTTCCAAGGTCCTGCTGAGAGCTGACAGCTCTGCCCCCAGCTGCAGCATCGGCCCTTGTGCTTTTATCTCGGCTTTTCCTCTCTTATCAGCATGGAAGGATGAACCAGAAAAAGTTTGACCTCTGCTTGGTGAGAGCTCATCAGGGCTGAACGTGAGCTCCTCCTGCTGACCCTTTCCTCCTTCTTGGACTCCAGGGTTGGATTGCCAGTGCAACACTGCTATTTTGGGTGTTTTTTTGGCAATCAATCTCCACATTTCCCATCCTACTGAACGAAAGATCTGAACCTTCACGTTTACCCAGCCTTAGAGAGGTAGCTGAAACCATTTGACTGAAGCATGTACTCAGATCCAAAGATGTGGTCATTTTTTATACACTTTTAAAAAATGTTTTCCCCAGAAATCTGTATTCTGGGAATTCAACCATCCCCCGAGACAACCTCCTGCAGTCAGGCTTACACCAAAGGGATAACATCTGTGGGCTGCTCCCATTAGGTATAGGTATAGGTTGGGAAATTACATATTAGAGAGCAGTGTAGGGGAAAGGGACCTGTGGGTCCTGGTGGACAACAGGATGACCATGAGCCAGCACTGGGCCCTTGTGGCCAGGAAGGCCAATGGTACCTGGGGTGTATTACAAGGGGGGTGGTTACTAGATCGAGAGAGGTCCTCCTTCCCCTCTACTCCACCCTGGTGAGACCACGTCTGGAATATTGTGTCCAGTTCTGGGCCCCTCAGTTCCAGAAGGACAGGGAACTGCTGGAGAGGGTCCAGCGTAGGGCAACAAAGATGATTAAGGGAGTGGAGCATCTCCCTTACACAGAAAGGCTGAGGGAGCTGGGTCTCTTTAGTTTGGAGAAGAGGAGACTGAGGGGTGACCTTATTAATGTTTATAAATATGTAAAGGGTGAGTGCCATAAGGATGGAGCCAGGCTCTTCTTGGTGGCAAACAATGATAGGACAAGGGGTAATGGGATCAAGCTGGAACACAAGAGGTTCCACTTAAATTTGAGAAGAAACTTCTTCTCAGTGAGGGTGACAGAGCACTGGAACAGGCTGCCCAGGGAGGTTGTGGAGTCTCCTTCTCTGCAGACATTCAAAACCCGCCTGGACATGTTCCTGTGCGACCTCACCTGGGCGTTCCTGCTCCGGCAGGGGGATTGGACTGGATGAGCTTTTGAGGTCCCTTCCAATCCCAAACATACTGTGACACTGTGATACTCTGATTGCGGAGAGACAGACAGTGGGAGATTCCGCTCTCTGAAGCATCCCCATGCTGTGCTGGTTCCAGGGGAGAGCCGTCAGGATAATTCCTGATGGGACAGGAGTCCTGACAGCCGCTTACTGTTCCAGGAGCTCGGTCTGTGCGGGAATCTGCAAGAACATGGGTTTAAGCTTCAAAGCGACAAAAAAAAGCTGCATCTGGGAGTGTGGTGCTGTGCCTGGATGTCAGCAGGGTGGGAATTGAAGAAGAAACAACGGCAAAGCGGTGTTCTCTGAAGCAACACTGTGTCATCCGCCTGAAAAATGCAGAAGCAGGTTGGCTCTTGCGGGGGTACCCTATCGCATTTTGATTTGCACCTCCTGGGAGACAGAGAAGCTGGTGGTTTGCATACAGAAATTTTTGAGGCTGAGGGAATGATTTTTGTACACAGATTTAACACTCTTCTCGAGGAAGGAGGTGGAGAGAGGGGGAAATTCCTTCGAAAACACTCAACTATGGCTTGATTTGTTGTTGCTGTTCGGAAAGCCTGAAAAAACGACCGTTTTGAGTGCTTTGTGAGCTTCCCTGAAGAGTCTAAGTTTGTTGTAATAGTTGTTACCGTGTGGCTTCCGAGCCTGCAATAGCACAATTGCTCTCTTGTTTCTTTGCGTCAACTGCCGATGCCTAATTGCTTTCTATTGTGATATAGAGAACCTATACAAAACCTTCACAGGTTCAAAACAGGTTTCTATATTTAAATCTCTGCTGGGATGCTGGCTTCTGCTGTGCTGTAGGCAGGAGTTGATCAGTCGAAATGTTTTCTCACAAGCCCTGTCTTTTGGGACTTTTTAGTTTGCGTTTGGAGAAACCTTCAATCTTGTTCCTTAGCAGATAGCGACACTGAGTCACACACAGTTTTGTCTACACACCAGCATCCTTGCTGCATATCAGCCTCATGTTTTGGCCAAACAAGTAGCCAGTCCTTCCTCCATATCCCTTTTATTGGGTATTGTTGCCAAAACAAAACCTGTTTTCTATGCAAGGACGGGACCTTATGCCCTTCTGCATCTTCCTGTATTTTCCATTCTTTCAGTTTTTTTCCTGCGAACAGTAAGGGAGGTTTTGTTTTGCAATTTCTACACTAGAATAGCCTTCAGTGCTGTGTGTAGATACCACCATGATGGAGATCTGCACAGATCAAGGCTTAGAGGGTTTAGGTATGAATATGGGTTTAAAATCTGTAAACGAACTTTTAAACCAATATATCATATTATTTTTCACCCTGAATAGGACTTTGCCACAGAATCATAAACTGCTACAGTCACTTAGGGTTAATTAATTGATATTGGATCTTTTATCAAACTAGGACCCTGATAAACACATTTACGTTTTGATTTAGAGTTACATTTTGCTATTGAATTGCACAATTCAACAAAAATGGCATATGAAATTCCAGCTTTTAAAGCTGCTCTTCCATAGCCAACTTTTTGAAACAAGCCTCAACTCCCTTTTAACTTTTTAAGAATAAACAAGACTAAAAGGCAACAATTTTCTTTCAGAAACGCAAAACAGCAGGAGCTAAATTTTATTCTCAGTTATTATGGTGTTCTGCTGAAATAACAGTGAAGTCGTGTTGCATTTTTCCCAGCTTGGGGAGTAAATCTGTCCCCAGGAGCTTGGAAAATGACTACTTTTTCCAAACTGCTAAAACTGTCAGTGTGTGTGTGGGTTATTTGGTTTTGGGTTTGTTTTTTGAGGCTAGGGGAGGAGATACGGGAAGAATAGATTACTCTACAATGGCCCATAAAAACATGCATTGACCAAACCTGTTTAGCCCTTATTTAAACATTTTATATAGATGGCAACTCTCTTCTTAATCAACAAAATGAAAGTATTATCAACAATAAAACATTCTTGCAAGTGCCTGCCAACCCCAGTCTAGGCCAGTGCATTTTATTTGGAGCTCGCAGCATGAACGTATTTATTTTTCAAAGTGCTATACTATCCCTCTCTCCTCTGGCATTTGTTGAGCATGGGACAGTCACTGTCTCTCCTGTCCCCAACCTGGTTGAGCCAGAAGATCATTAACCATTTAGCGTTTATTTTTATGGAAATGAAATAGCAAGTTAAGCACGTGGTGCTGCTCCACATGAAATGCCTTTGGTTATTTTCTATTGTGGGCCATGATCTTTTCTGTCCCTGATTCAATATCCGTATCATGCAGACTCAATCTTTAAAAGTGCCAAAGACGTTCCAGAAAGCTAAAGGAAGAAAAGGAGATTTTTGTTTTCTTTACCAAAAGTCAAGAATCTCAGTTTGAATGTTACATTAATCCTAGATTTTATGCAGCATATAGAGAAGTCTGAATATATGGTGAATTATATGTTTGCCACTAATATAAGGTAAATTTGTGTTCGAAGCTTTTCCTTATATCTTCTAAAGCCCTGCGGGTTTGATAATTTTTTAAATAAGATAATTAGTAGAGGGTATTCTGGAATTTCTGCTGCTAACTTTATTACTTGCCGAGAGACAGTCAACCCCATCAAACTTCAAGACGAAAGTCACAAAGAGCAGAAGTTGTTGGGATATAAAGGTGCATCAGCCTGCTCTGATGTCTGAAAAATTAGTCACACAAGTTCCACTACTTAATGGGGACCACTGCTGCTAAATGTAAGCAGGAACAGAATCTGTTTTTCCCTCTCTGTTTTTAATTTACCATGGAAAAGAACCTTTTTCCAAGTAAGACATTCTCTTTCCCTACGGTCGTCACAAAAGATACAGAAAATTTTTTTGTGCGGTGCCTGAATTATCCAAACCTGTGTAAGTGTCCTTTTTTTATTTTCAGGCTGTAAAACTGATCAGATGTTGTCAGATTATCAAGATACAACAAAATTCCTGGAACCTTTATCTGAAAAGCCAGCCTTCATATAGCTGTTAATGGTCCAGAACAGCTTCAATACTTTCCAGTTTTCTGAACAAATAGTAAACTATTTGCAGGTACGAAGATGGTTTTTCTCTTTAAAACTTCCTATATGTTTTGTTGCCAGAACCTTGATAGTTGGGATTTGCATCTCTGTCCTGATTTTCCTTCCCTTGGAGGATTAAAACACCTTTAGCTCACCATGAAGTTCACGAGGATGGTGAGGTCTCCGTACCTTGGAGATGATCAGACCACTCCTGTTTTCTAACTAGACTTTGCCGACTGCGAGTAACAAAGCTTAACAAGAAAAATCAATACATTAAAGACTAAATCTACAAATGCTTTCCAATCATGCAATGCTGAGCAAACTTCGGGCAAACAAGCATGTGTGGTATTCAAATTTCCATTAGTCACTTAGAGTGGAAAAACTGACGCGATTGTCAATTAGTGGGATGGGAGATTCAGCTTATTTAACCAAGAAACCACAGTGCAGCGTTAGGCTTCTTAGTTAAAACAAATGTCTCATTACAAAGGTACTTTGATATTTCTTGTGTTTATATAAGATCAGTCATCATTCACATACTGAAAAGTTATAAAATTAAATACATGTGGACTTCAACAAAAGCAGGTTCTACCCCTCCTTTTCAAGGTTTCATCACTTTTGGCAAGCCTATGCAGCACTGAAGGTTAATGATGAGCTAATACCTTCTTAAACTGTGTATTCGAGAAACACAGAAGAAAACACCGAGCGTATCCCTGCTGCTTCAGCGCATGAGCTTTCTTTCTCTGTCTTGCTCAGATGAATGATTTGCTGCTTCCCAAACTGTGAGCCAAAATAGCTGCTTTTGCCTCTCTGCGCTGTGGTTATGTTGCCAGCATTTGGGAAACTGGTGTCAGCATGTGCCTTATGCAACCAGAGCTCAAAGGCCAGTGTGTTTTGAACTGCAGCAAAGTATTTTCCTTTTTTTTTTTTCCTTTTTTTTTTTTTTTTTTAAATTAGTGAGTTTGTTCAGAATTTTGTCAGGTTTTGGGGTCACTGATTTACACCCACAAATGGTTTGTGCAGAAGCACAAGCGGCTGGCTAGAAAATACAGCTTTAGATAGTTCTGTTCCTGTGCTCTGAACTAATGAAATGGTGCCTGAGGGTGATTTAAGATTAAACAACCTTTGTTTTCACAAAGCTGTTAAGCACCAATTCATCAGAACCCTGATAAGTTCTACACCCTGCAACAGCGTGCCATGGCTTTTCTTAATTAGGATTTTGTTGCTTGTTGCTGTTTTATAGAGACCTTATTGTCACACCAGCTATGGTCAGGCTAGTACTATCCTTGACACACCAGTGGGTGGAACATATTAAAACAGGTGTTTTTCCAAATGCAGCTATGTGCTCTTTTCTTGTTGGCTCTACTGCTGGACGAGAATAGCTCAGATAGGAGACGTATGTTTCCCTAAAAGGCCAGACCTGTTTAGTTTGAAGGTGAGGGATCAGAATAAAGAACAGTCTGATCCTGTGGAATTTTATCAAGAAAGGTGACTAACGCCGTTGGAGTTTGCTGTGTCTGAGCCCATGCCACAGGCAAAGGCTGTTCACTGCCCTTTATCAGGAAGGAGGCACCAGGGTGTTACTGAACATTGCCCATAAATAAGAGGCATCAGAAGTCCTTTAGACATCTGGAGTCTATTTAACACCAGCTGCTCTCTTCGTGGATGCTCTGGCTCTGAGGAGAAACCTCAACGTGCTGGTGATTTCGGGGTGAACCGGACAGAGCTGACAGCAGGTTGGTGGAGAAAGGACCTCTTACCAGTGAAACTCCAGCTGCTAATAGCCAGCTCCCACCCCACTGTTCATTTGTTGTGTCTGGCATCATCTCCTAGACCACAGGCCGCTTCCTCAGCTTGTTTACAAATCACACAAGTCCTGTTCCTGCCTCTCACAGCCAGCAATTTGTTTTGTTGAAGTGTTAACTTGGCAGCCATCAGCATGAAATAGTGCAAAGCTAACCACTTTTGGTGCACAAGTAGCTGGACTTTATCAAAAGCACTGGATGTAACTGAGGAATCATAGAATCATAGAACATTCTGAGCTGAAGGGCCCTTCCCAGCTGCCCCAGTGCCCCCCCTGCCATGAGCAGGGACATCTTCACCAGCTCAGGGTGCTCAGAGCCCCGTCCAGCCTGGCCTGGGATGTCTCCAGGGATGGTTCAGCCACCACCTCTCTGGCCAACCTGGGACAGGCTCTCACCACCCTCAGGGACAACAATTCCTTCCTTGTGTCCAGCCTGAATCTCCCTCCTTTAGTTTAAAACCATCACCCCTTGTCCTGTCACAACAGGCTCTGCTCAAAAGACTGTCCAGATCTTTCTTATCGGCCCCTTTTAAGCACTGAAAGGCCACACTAAGGTCTCCCAGAGCTTCTCTTCTCCAGCTGAACACCCCAACTCTCTCCCCTGTCCCCAGCAGAGCTGTTCCAGCCTCGGATCATTCCTGGGGCTCCTCTGGCCCCTCTCCAGCAGCTCCATGTGTGTCCTGTGCTGAGGACCCAGAGCTGGACCAGCACTGCAGGGGGGTCTCACAGAGCGGAGCAGAGGGGCAGGATCCCCCAAACCTGCTGCCCGCGGGGCTGGGGATGCAGCCCAGGGCACCATTGGCTTCTGGGCTGCGAGCGCACATGGCGGCTCATGGCCGATCTCTCAGCCCAGTGCCTCCAATTCCTTCTCCACAGGGCTGCTACGACAGCTTCTATCACAAACAAAATCAGTTTGCCGTGCTTCTGCCAGTGTGTTCTGCCTTCATTTGGATTTGAAAAGGAACACCTGGAATCCTGGAAAGGATCTCGTGAGGCTTTGAGGTGGAGAACAAGGCTGAAACATGCCTGAGTGAGGGAGCACAACAAGTCCTGGCTCATGATAGGCATCTTTGAACAGAGCACTGTCCCTGCCTTCAAGGTCTGAGGGCAAAAATAGCTAATTATGGCATTTCTTCTCCATCAAACTCCTCCACTCAAAAGCAGATGATTCACTAATGTGGAACAGAGAACAAGGCCAAATGAAATTGGTTTTCTCTCAATTCTTAAATTGTCTCCAGTAAATTCACAGAAAAGATATTTTAATATAATCCAATTAGCGTATCAAAAGGAAACACTTCGTATATTGTGATGCAGTTGATCATTTTTTTTTAAAAAAAAAAAAAAGTCTGGGTGATAGTTTTTTTCTTGGTTTGGTTTTCAGGGTTTGGGTTGGTTTGGGTTGGTTTTGGTTGGTTGGTTGGTTTTGGTTTGGTTGGTTGGTTGGCCATCTTTGTTGTTCTTTTGTTGTTGTTGTTTTTTTCTACATTATCCAATGACTCAACCCAACTAGCATATAAAGATATTGGCCAATGCCTTCATATTACATCTGAAATACAGAACAGAGTTAATCGCCCATCCCCAGTGGTAAGATGTGCCAACTGTGTGACAAACAGCTCACATACCTGAATGACTCCAAGTTATCTTGCTGACAACCTGTAAAAAGGTGTTTGCGCAACAGCAGTTCAAACATAAATACAATCAAGAAATGTGAGAAAGTGATACACTGTCCCTCCAAAGTGGTGATTTTTTGGGGGGGGGTTGCTTTTCCTAAAAACTGTACGATAACCGCCCAATTAAAGAGTGAAGTAAGTTCAAAGTGTGGTTTCTGCTCTCTGGACAGCTTTTCCCTTTTGACTTCCACCAAGCTTTGCATGATCGGTCATATCAGCTTGGAGAAGCCCTTGCCTCTTTCAATAAGACCCCCATTTATTTGCTGTGCAGTGATGTGGGTGCCTCCTTACTTCTTTTTATCTCCTTTTCCTCCTAAAACACTTACTCCTGCTAGCAGCTGGCTTAAGTTGGATCAGGTTTGCCCATTCAGCATCATTTGAGAACACCGAATTCCTGATTAATTATATGCACTGTTATTATATGGAGAACTGGTTTCCTTCTCAGCCAAACCATTTCTCTCGGTCTTGCGGAAATTGGGCTCCTCATCCATGTGGAAAGTCTGGGTAGGCAGAAACAATGTGAGAACACAGCTGGAAAATAGTCATTATAGTGGAGACAGACTGAACAGAGGAAAAAATGACTTGGAGTATTGGAGATTTATTTCATTTGGTTGTATGAGAAATCTGTGGTGGAACAAAGTCCTCCCTCACGCAAAATATTTTATGCTCAGTTCTAACTGATTCCAGTGAAATTGATTTTGGATTGAATTATCTTCCCAGGTCTGTGAGTGAAGGTGGGAGTTGGAATATTCCCACATTAAAGGAACTCCAGTGTTTTCCCAGCGAATCCTTGATTACCTCCTTGCAGACTTTATTCAAGGATGAATTTTGAATCCGGTGATACTGGGCAGGGGATGGAAGCAGCTGTTGTCTCTGGCCTTAAATGTTACCAAACAGTATTGGTTACCATAGACTTCTCTCCTGTAGCGGTCACCTTATTTTCATTTTTTTCCTATTCCTTCCCATCAGTAACACAGCATGGAATCCAAACAGCAAGAAAACTTATACAATTACCTAATAAAACCTGCTTCTTTGGAAAGTCTGAGGAGCTTGCTCGTTATCTCTTTTTTCCCCCCAAGGTTCTAATAAAAGCAGATTGTGGAAAAGGACGTGACATTTTTACAATATTTATCCATGACCTGTATGGCCACAAGCGTCCAAAAGAAAGATGGGTAATTCTACCTAGACATGGCACGAAGAATGTGAGTGAGATTGGCTGTTTACCTTATTTAATTTTTAAAGAAAAGGATAGATAATAAACTGTCTGGCAGTTAGAATTTTCTGCAGAAACGCCGGACAAATACAGTAGCGTGTGCAAGTATCTAGAAGAAAACAAGGAGCTTAGAAACAGCCAACACAGATTTGTCAAGAACAAATCATGTCTAACCAGTTTAATTTCTGCCTTTGAAAATAAGGAAAGCTTTCTTAACAGATAAAAACAGCAGATGCTGCACATTCTGCTTTTAGTACAAGGTTGTATTGTTTCACCTGACACTTTTTTGGCAAGGAAACATGGTTAGCTGTATGTGCTGAAGGCTCGGTGCAATTCTAGTTGGAAAACCATTCTCAGAATTCAGTTGTTTAAATTCAGTGAATATGAGCTGTGTGTGGCACTCATCAATACTTTGTATTAATGATTAGATAATGAAATAAGAGTACACTTATTAATTGCCATTTAATTTAGAGGTAACATTAGGCTGGAAGAGAATGAGAATGTGTGGACAGGCTTGGCACAGTCTTGACAAGTTGGCAAATATGACTCAACAAGGACAAGCGCAGGGCATTGCCTCTCAGCAGGAACCATCATATTTTCAAACACAGAATGAAAAGCGACTGAGTTAGCAACATTTTTGTAAAAAAGGACTCAGAAATTATTATGGTCCACAGGTTGGATGAGTCAACAGTGCTGTTCAGGTGAGTAAAATTAGAAGAGACTAAGGTGAAACCACCTTTCCCTTCATCATTCAGTGCTGCAAGGTTTCCATGGCAGTGTTGAGTTTTAGATGGAAGGAAGAATAATTTGTAGAGAATCAAATAAGTAGGAATATGATCAAGGATCCAGAATAAATTCTCCAGAAGACAGATAAAAATCTTTTTACCTAAGCAAGAGGAATTAAGCTTCCTAACACCTAAAAAAGTTGCAAAATCCAAAGACAATCTGTCCTCTCATATAGATAAGTAATACATCAGAAAGCAGCGAGTTTAGCTTTCAAAAAGGGAACTTTGATTACGGGTTAAGGTTTTTCTGTAGGAATAAGGAAGTTCCATGCAGGAAAGCGGTGGAGCACCGGTTGCGTGTTGTAGTTGTGAAGAACGGGTTGGGCAAACGCTGTTCAGGAACGACACGTATGATTGATCCCGCATCACTTGCAAGGATGGAAGATGCCCTCATCAGGTTTCTTCACATCCTCCAGACTGTGACTTCGACACCTAGTAAGAAAATCTTAACCAAAGGCTCAAACTGACTTTTCAAGCCTCAATGTGGGGATGTAGACCAGAACTGGAGCAGCTGGGAGACACCTGCAAAACGAGACTAGACTTTAGGTAAGATTGTGTTCTTTTTTAACCTTTTCCACTCGGTTCTTATTCATAATAGCCATTTTATCTCCTTTTGTAATTTTCGGGCTGACCCCAGGTGCATAAGGAGACGTGTGTAGCTGGTGGTTAAAACTCAACTGGATGTGCTGAATTAATGTGCACGGAATAATGAAATATTGTGATCTGGATGTCAAAGTAACACAACTATTGAATTAAGCATTGACAGATTTGAATGTGCAGCCTTTTTGCGTAACAGTTGCCCCTTTTAAAAATAGCATGCTTTGGTTTAGCAGTGAGAAACAAATAGGCCTTAATTTATCATGGAATTGTTTTAGATCAATCATCCATATGCAGATGATTCAACCAGTTATTTCAGTATCTTGGTGGCAAGACTTTTTTCAATTTTCAAATTGTATCTCTTTGTCTTTCAGAACACAAACAATGGGAATGGAAACTTGCTTAAGCTGTTATTATGAACGTTGTTATTTTCTGCACTTTATTCATCTCCCTAATAATTCTGAGTGTTTGCTGTCTCTGCAGACAAACAGATAAATAAGCGCTAGTTTCACTGGGAAGCAACAGGATTTTGTTGTGTATGTCTGCATATATTTCTCTCAAGGTAATTTTTCCATAACAGATTAATATGGATCTTATCAGATTTTTCCTCCTATAGAGTGTGCATGTATGAAAATGAAGATGCTACTGAAAAAAGTCAACCACATAGAACACAATGTCAGTGTAAAATCTGACATTGCAAGGATGCTGCTTCCCTTTAGTGTCATCCTCACTGACCATAAAAAGCCACAGAAATTTGACATTCATGCTTCTTATTAGCAGAAATTGTCTGCACTTGTTTTCCTAAAGAATTAAGGGTCACAGCTGAGAATAAACATTAACTTTTGAAATGGATTTAATGAAAAATCTTGGCAGATAAATGAAATTACTAATTGAGAATCCAGATAAAGAAAAACTTCTGTGGGCACGTGTGCTTGAAAAATATAAACTAAACCCACTTACATGAGTAAAGTAGAACAGATCTAAAGAATTCAATAAAACCATTACCACTTGTAAAGTTGCATCTTATGAATCTGATTTCCAGCTTTTCTGCCTTGGCCAGACAGTCGGCTGCAGTTACATAAAAACTTTCCCGCCATAAGAAATTAACAGAAAAGAGACTTTTATCTTCATAGATTATGGATTATTTTGGAATATTTATTTTTGTTGTGTAACATTTTTTTAAAGACTTTTCAGAACTGTCTTTTAGTTTTTTAATGCCGTGGTACCAAAACAGCTGACAAGTTGCTATGGACTTACTAGTACTTGGTTATGATATGCTGATGTTACAATATTAACATTTTTTTCATGCAATTAAAATACATAAAATGTAATAGAGATTGTTGGACAGAACTTAAATTTGTTTCAACATTCTTCTACAAAACTGTAGCACCTGCAGCATCCTCTTTGAAATTGCTGTACTATATTCTGACGGGAGAATGAAGCCCATTCACATTTGCCATGGTGAGATCAAGATCACTATTTTTACTCTGCCAGAAGTATTTACTTTGTCAGAAAATGCTGAAAATATTTGTGAAGCAAGTTTTTTAGGTTTGCAACTAAAAAACTGAAAGAGTAACAGCATGTATTATTTTTGACTTGCACTGATATTTCTTAACCAGAAAACTCTGGAAATATCCTGATGAAGTTACTTTTTCCCATTTCTACACATCAGCTTGATTTAGTACAGACACTTAAAAAAAATAAAAAGCACTTTAGGATCTGGGATTGTATATAGAAAAATCATTGTGGTTTAGAGAAAATGTGGTGCCTTTTGTTTGCCGTCTAACACGCTTCCTCATATGTAAGCTTCAACATCTATGTCTGTCATCATGCTTACAGATGCACTGATTAAAAACACTTTTAAAACATTATTTTGTGATATCATTTCAGGAGTGGAAGATTTTTCAGCTTAAAACGCAAGGAAATTGTGAATACACTGGAATAGTTTACCAAAATGACATATTCATAGCACTGCAAGCTGGGATTTTCACTGATTTTATGACACGACTTTTTCTGCTGACTTAGTCTTATTGGCACAAAACTCTTCACATACACAAATCTGCAGCGTGAGGGCAGCTCTCTTTCTTTCCCTGGTGTATGTATAGATCTTTGCATTATAAACATAAATACACAATCCTCCTTGCCTCCAGCTGAGCTCTTAAATCCAATGGCATTTCGAGCTTTAAAGGTTGGTTAAGCACTTTGCAAGCAAATGTTCTGTTACTAACTTAAAATTTGCTTTTCATTAGTGGATATAATCAGACCTAAAGTACATAACTTTGGGGTGGTTTTGTTTTTGTTTGTTTGGGGGTTTTGGGGTTTTTTTGTTTTGTTTTTTTCAGGTTTTTCTTCCACTTTGAAGATAGTTGTGGGCATCTTTTCCCGCTCCCATCCCGCTGCATCCACCGCATGGTCCTGAGCAATGTCTCAGCCACCGGGTCATATCAGAAGGGAAGAACAGTCCGCCCCGTCTGCAAGGAGACCTAGAAAAGATTAATTCAGTGCTGTGAAATCAAAACGTGTTGAGAGACTGTTCCCAGGCAAACAGCTGCTGCGTTAGATTTTCATCATCGAGGGGCTGATGAGATTTACTTTAGGCTGCTTTTTTTTCCATTGGCACCGAGCCCCCATGATAAGGGTTCTTGTCTTTCTGCTGGTTATATTTTAACCTACCTGTTGGTTTTCTTATTTGAGAAGTTAAACGGAGCAGGCGTGGGGGGAAGGTCTGAATTAACTCTGCCGTTCTACTTCAAAGACACTTCTACTGTTGAACGCCCAATCCACTGGTGGCTATAGCTCTTTAATGCTTGTAATTAGCTTATGTAATGTAGGGAAATTAATTAACAGATGTCCTGGGTACTTTACCGACTTAAAGTGGACTCTTTTTTGCAGATTCATGAATGCATGGGGGAACTCAGCGCTTTTCAGAGCTGGGAGCGCCGACTGTATTAGCTGGCGTTGTGAAGCTATTTTTAGACCTTCAGCTATTTAGGTAATTGAAGCTTTTCCCACTTCCATCTAATGCTGTCTCTGTTGTATAACTCAGCTGGCGACCGGCTCGGTTCAAGGGACAGAGACACAGGAGACCCCACGGTGTGCGGGGTGAGATAAAAGAGCCACTCTCAGGTTTGGGGATTTAGCAGCCGTCAAAACAAAGAATTATAGTAAACACATGTGTAGGTGGAGGATGCGTCCCGTAGCTCTGAGAGAGCCGGAACACTGGATCATGTTTACTTACAAGGCTGAAAATGCATTAGCATTATTAATTTTCTGTGTAGAGTCAGCACTGAACCAAGGAATACATGAACATCTAGAGAGGTCTCTAAGGCTGAACAGCACTATTTCTTCAAGCCACCACCTCTGAGAAAGGGGCAGGTCCGAAATGGGAGCTGGATTCTCACCAAATCCAACATTTTCGTACGGCTTTTATCTCGCTGGCCTTCAAATTCCCAGCTTGGATGCTAGGCATGTGTAAGAAACACCAGGTAGGGCTCAGCTGCTTGGCACCTAAATTCAGTTTTCCCCTCTACAGCTGGCCCAAGGAGCACAATCCAACAAGCACCGAACAAGATAAGGCTAGAAAATACGAATTTTTAAAGGATTTTTTCTAACTGCGTTAACTAATGTAGATATGCTAGGCACACATTCTGCTCTTTCATCGGTATAGCCTTTAGCTCCCACAGTGTCCCTTCACCTATCTTAATTCCTAATCTCACTAAACTCTGCTCTTTTCACAAATGTGAAATATCCGAGCAGAGCGGAACACTGAGTCATAAAGTTTGCTTCAGAAAACTGAGATGGTTTAGTAACATAAGTGGCCTGTTTAGCTTTTCTCTTGGAAGATTAAATCATTCACTTGAAATAAAGTACATGGGTTGACATAATACTTCCTCTAGCAGCCTATATTCAAAACAGTGATTTTTTTGGTGTGGTATTTGGGATTGTGGGATGTGTGGAAAACAAAGGTCGTGTTTCTCAGATTTTTTGGGGGGTTATTAAAAAAACAATAATTAAAATTACATAACATATTCACCTATCCTCTCCCCCAAAATGACTTGGTGAAAATTGGCTAAATCAGTATCCAAAGGCTTTAGTATTTCACAGAGACATGGGCAGTAATATAATATTTCAAGATGAAATAACTTTTTTTTTTTTTGCAATAAATTGAGAGGCAGTTTTAATTAGATGCATTCTTAATGGAGTTTTCAGTGTGTTCCAGGTGAAAATATTTTCTTATAGTTTTCGGTTTAGACCATATACATCTCCGGCTGCAAAGTAAAACCCAAAAGTACAAACTAAACCACATATCTTGTCCTTAGGAAAACGAAGTCAGGTCTGTCACAGTGCTGGGCTGTACAAATCTGCCTTCACCTAGAAACAGAAAAAATATGGCTAAAAAAACCCAACCAACCAACCAAACAAAAAGAAACAACAAAAAAATACCCAAAGAAAAACAAATATCATCCTTGATGTAAAAGGTAGAGGGTTTTCAAATGCTTTTTTAGTCTCCAGAGCAGGAAACTAGATGCTTACCCTTTCTTTTGCTCCAAACCAAACTTTCAGTCCCTTCGAAAACTTTAATTACAATATTGATGTGGTAAGTCAGGGAGTGCCAGTTCAGCTCTTCCGGACGTAAATCCAGAAATGACAATGTTACTAGTGCTAAATATAGTTAGTGGTAGGTTTTGGGATCCCTCCTATATCCTCTAAGTGTGCAAATATGTCTCACTGATTGATTTATGTGTACAAAACAAACATGAATTCAGGTGCATGAGATACTCTTACCAGCAGGAAACCATTCTCCTGAAGTATAAACTCACAGTTACTGTAAAGCTTGTCTAGGAAATTAATTTTAGGCAGAAGAGAGAAGTGCGGTTGGAATGCTGGGTTCAAAACTTCATCTGTTTTAAAATGAGGATGCAGAAGAGAATATATAAATCTGGGTATAGTAAGATGCTTTTCCTCATCCTTATTGTTTGTTTTCATTCAGTAATATCCTTCTGAGAAGCATATCCTGATATTTAGAAGAGAAAAAAAAAATGCAGAATGTCTGTTTAAATTCTGCAGTTTTCAGAAAAAGAAACAACCAGACCGGGCAATAATAGCTCTGGATGGGCAGAAATGTCACAGCAGACCTTCTGCTTTTAGATGTGGGATTTAGAGCACAGATTTAGCAATTTGCTGCTTTCCATTTCTATACAGCTTGGTGTTAGGGAATAGATCTTGCAAGATCATTTGTTACACCAGTAGTGCCAAAATATCATTACTGTCCAGAGGACTTTTGAATAAAGAATGTCTTTTGAAAGATCTCACTTTAAAAGTATAAATGAAACTGCAAATTGTGTAGATTCGTGACACCTTGTAAACTGGGGTGTTTCTTAGCTGAAACAATGAAAAGACAGAAACACCCTGTAAAACTTGCAAATTCTCAGTTTGCCATTTTAAAAGCAAACATGCAGATCATTAGATGAAATTAATTTAACCCCAAGTTCGCTTTTACTGGAAAAATAATAGCGAAGATCAAACTTTAACAGAAAGTTGTTGGGTTTTCACTTGGTACTGAAATGCAAAAGCCTCTACCAGCACAATTTGATTTTTTTTTTCTTGTTTTCTTTATTTTCTTTTTGTTTTTTAGTGACTTCAGTGCAACTCGCAGTGCTGAGGACCCCTTTGCAGAGCACCCCTCTGCAGCAAAACCATCCTGTGCAAACATCTGGAGATTGCCCTGTGGGGAGCAAACTGGGGAACGACTCTTAACTCTGCCACAGCTTTTGGGCAGGAAAACCCCTTTAGTCCTGGCCCAGCTCCTGGGCTGGGCTTTGCGAAGGGTGGGCTGGTGAGAGCTAACAGATCTGTGGGTGCACCCCTTCTTCCATTGCCTTTTCCCAGAGAAAAGTGGGTTATTTATTACACAGCCTTGCTTGCCTCCCTCCCTCCCCCCGTGCCAACCCATCGCACGTGGGCTGTCGCAACCATCTCACAAGGAGGAGAGAGCAAGAGGACAACTTGTTGTCGGAATACCCTGAGGCAACACCAGCAGCCTTGTGCAACTGCTGCCTCGCTCTAATTTTTTCCATGAGCTACCAAGTCTTGTCTGTAGCTTTTTCTTTTTCTTTTTTTTTCCTTTTTTCTATTTTTTTTTTGGGGTAGCTATTTTATAACAAAGGTCACGTGAGTCCAAAAAAAAAAACCCGCCAACAATAAAATATGTAGTTTCCCAGTATGTAGTTTCCCAGTAGTGATGACTTCTGGCAATGAGTTTCATATGTCCTAATCTGAAACAAAGGCAGCACAGGAAGAGACAGTGACTCAGTCTGAGTCTCAGAAAGTAAACACTGTCTAACCAGTCTTATCTGGTTTTTAGGAGCTCGAGCGAGGCATTTTGCTGGGCCTGGATTTCTTCTGCGTAGGGGTACGTGTTAGGGACGGACGCAGTTTGTGAACTTGGCAAATGGGCTGCCAAATGCTCTTTAGCTGAGGATTTGAGAGGTACCTATGTGTGTCCCCTCAAGGGAACAGGCATATGTTAGGCAATGTCAGTGCTTTGTTTTCTCCTAAACATGTTCGCCAGCACTTTTTTTGAGCAGTTTGGGAAAGAGGGGGAATGGGATTTTTATCAGGGAGGAAACTTAGGGTGCCGCTCAGTCACTGTCCGAGTCAGTGCAAGTCATCTGCTGGGGCAAGTCACCTTTTCTTCACAGCAGTCCAGTTTCTTCTGAGCCTCAGACAGGGAACTGCTGGGAAGAGTCCAGCACAGAGCCATGAAGAGATGCTGCAGGGAGTGGAGCATCTCCCGTGTGAGGAAAGGCTGAGGGAGCTGGGGCTCTGGAGCTGGACAAGAGGACACTGAGGGGGGACTCATTCCTGGGATCAATATGGAAAGGGGGAGTGTCAGGAGGATGGAGCCAGGCTCTTCTGGTGACAACCAGTGATAGGACAAGGGGCAATGGGTGCAAACTGGAACACAGGAGGTTCCACTTAAATTTGGGAAGAAACTTGTTCCTGGTGAGGGTGGCAGAGCCTGGCCCAGGCTGCCCAGGGGGTTGTGGAGTCTCCTTCTGTGCAGACATTCCAACCCGCCTGGACACCTTCCTGTGTAACCTCAGCTGGGTGTTCCTGCTCCATGGGGGGATTGCACTGGATGAGCTTTCCAGGTCCCTTCCAGCCCCTGACATTCTGGGATTCTGTGATAGAACCCCCCCAGCTGTCCAACAGTTCTCCTTCCACATGCAGCAGAGACAGGCGATGCTGTTTCCACCCATATCATGGTCTCATCCTCACCAAAGGATCTCAGACATCTGGTTCATCCAAGCAGTTGTGGCCCTGCACTGAACAAGAGGGTGCTTCACACCTGCAGCTCTCTTGAAGGCAACTCTCATTGCCTTGCCATGTCAGTGTGATCTCCCTTCTCCTCCCTCCTGCAAACACAACCCAAAGTACAGAAATGTGTCCTCAGCAGGTGAGCCGCTATCTGCACTTTATGTATCTGGAGGTCTGTGGAGCTGAGAGAACTGAAGACACATTCCAGCTTCTAACCATTGCTTCATCTGGGGTGTTGATCTCTTCTTCCAAGTAACCAGTGATAGGATGAGAAGAAAAGGCCTCAAGTTGCACCCGAGGAGGTTCAGATATTACGAAAAATTTCTTAATGGAAAAGGTTGTCATGTATTGGGACAGGCTGCCCAGGGCAGTGGTAGAGTCACCATCCCCAGAGGCGTTTAAAAGATGTGTAGATATAGAACTTAGGCACATGGTTTACTGGTGGACTTGGCAGTGTTGGGTTAATGGTTGGACTTGACGATCCTAAGGGTCTTTTCCAGCCTAAGTGATTCTGTGATGCTATGATCTGCTGCTGGTAGAGGGACGACTGTGGAAAAACAAGTGCTGGTTTTGGTCCTCTTTGAAGATCCTTGGAAGCCCATGGGAAAACTGATGCACTTTCTTTGCCTGCCCAGCTCTTCTGTCCTTTCCTCCTCCTCCTTCATGGGTCCTTCAAACCTTCCTGGCAAAACAGGTGGAGTAAGAGCAAATGACACCCCTTCCAGCACTGAAACAATGACCCCGAAAGAATGTGGCTGCACGTACACAAACTAGTGCTGTGATTATATTTTAATAACACACTGAGGTGACCTTTCAATGAGTTGTCCTTCCAGTCATCCCAGGAAGACACTGGCAGTGTTTGTTACAGCACTGCTCGGCGCGTGTTGGAAAACACCGCAGCGTTAACTCCGTTTCAGAGATGGAGAAATCAAGGAACTTTTATCACTGTTAAAGTGGAAATGCAAAGCCGGGAGCTGCGAGCAGCTTTATCTGTCCCAGAAATTCAGGCCAGCATTCTTGAGGCATCAGCATTTCCATAGCAGCTAAGCACTTAGCACCTGCACTTGTGGATTTTCAACCATTCTTAACGCAGTATCTTCCCAGATTGAGGAACTGAGCTACTAACAAACATCTTGTTAAATTCTATGCAAGTTATTTAAGTCTAAAAGTAACTTGCATGATCAGTGTTCCCTTATCATGTTCAGGGAAATGCTTAGAGGTATTCCAGAAATGAGGACACCAGAAATACTATCTACTTAGACAGCAATCTGAAGTGAATAAATGCAGCTCACTTGTCAACCTAAGATGTCCTTTGTTGTTTTATTTTGCCGCTTAGTGCCAGCAGCCCGTGCCAAGTGCCGATCTGCATCACCGCTATGGTGACTGGGCCTGGACGGTGATTTTGTGGTGATGTATAGCGATTATAACCTTATAACTCTGGGGCTTATCAGTGAGGAGAGAGTGAAGAGAAGGGGGCAGGACATACATTTTTTGTATTTCATTTATTTATTTTATTTTTTATTATTTCCATTTTGTTGATTTATTATTTTTGTTATTATTATTATTTATTTTATCATTTTATCGTATTTTATTTTTATTATTTTATAATTTTCTCTCATTTATTTCATTTTTATTTTATTTTTTTACCTTATTTTATTTTCTATTATTTTCATTTCATCATTCTATTTTATTATTTTAATTCCTTTTTATTTTTATTTTATCTATTTTTTATTATTTTTCAATCTTTTTGACGCATTTTAATTTTTTATCACCCTGTTTTATTTTTTACTATCTTGCAATCTTCTTTTGCTTGTTTATTTAAATTTTTGCTTACTTATTTAAATGTTTGTTTATTTTTATCATCTTGCTTTATCTCTTATTTATTTTATAATTTTATTTTATGTATTTTATTTTTTATTTATTGTTTGTATGTGCATATTTTATATATATATATTTATATATTTTAATATATTTTATATTTTTATATATATATTTCTTATGCATTTACATATATTCCTTATATATTCATATATTTTTTATATATTTTTATATATATATCTGTGTATATATATGTGTGTGTGTATATATCTATCTATATAGATATACACATATATATCTCTATCTATATAGATAGAGATATCGATATAGAGAGATATATATATCGAGATTAGATAGATATAGATATAGATATAGATATAGATATAGATATAGATATAGATAGATATAGATATAGATATAGATATAGATATAGATATAGATATAGATATAGATATAGATATAGATATAGATATAGATATAGATATAGATATAGATATAGATATAGATATAGATATAGATATAGATATAGATATAGATATAGATATAGATATAGATATAGATATAGATATAGATATAGATATAGATATAGATATAGATATAGATATAGATATATCTCTTAATTTCTTTTCTGCAGCATGGACGGATGGAGACGCCGGCCTTCCCGCCCTCCCGGCGATGTCGTCCCCTGGGATGTCGCCCGTCGCGGAGTCCCCTGAGTCAGCGCTGAGTCACCGCCGTCCCCGATCGCCCCCGTCCCCCCTTCCCCGGGCAGGCAGCGTGCGGAGCCCCCGCACCCCCCGCGGCCGCAGCGCTGTTTTCCCGCAGGCTGGGGAGCGGGAGGATGTTCGCCAAGCGACGTGTTTCCTCTGCTCCCAGCGCTGCGACAAAAGCAAACAAACAGGAATACAAAACAAAACAAAACACGATAATAATAATAATTAAAAAAAACCCACTCCAAATAAAAATAAACCTCCTAACACCCCCTCCTCCCCCCCGTCCGCCTTTCCAGACGCAGCTAAAATACTGGCGCTGCTCTGCTGGTTTTATCCCTTCTAGGTTTTAAACGGATTTTTGGAAGGATTTAATTGAAACTAGAAGTGCGTACTTAGAAGGAAAGACCTGTTGGACTCCTGCCTTTTCGTTTTTATGAATTGCAGAAACCTTCAGCCCAAACCTCCGTTCCTTGCCCTCCCCTTCACGCAAGCCTCCAAATTAAAGGCAGGATTTCTGGGTTTGGTTGAAGCATACTCTGACAGTCAAAATACGCTAATTTGCAGTATAAGCTAAGTACCTAAAACCCTTTTGCTTAATTCAGGGAGGTTTTGCCATGAATTTGGTCTGTAACGGTGTTTTCGAGTCACAGAATTCCCTTTCTCATTGTAAAACCAGCTGCAGTGGGTTATCTCTGAGTGAATTAGCACTACCAGAGATTGGGACTTGTTTGATGTCCTTGGGGAGAACCCACTTGTGTATCAGGGGGAGAAAACGTTTATGCAAACTCTTACGGAATGCAACTGTTGAGTCCTTGCTCGGAGGCACTTTCTGAACTTCAGCTCCATATACTATAGAAAATCTTAGGTTAAAGCTGCTTAAGTGGTGTGCTTCCAGTTCTCCATGGGTAAAGCCAGATCATGAGCTGTGCTCTTCAGTGTATCATCTCTAATTTTCCTAATAGCTTGTGTCACCAGGCGGGATTTACCCTGTTTCTCCAAAAACAAGACAGTGTCTTATATTAACTTTGCTCCAAAACTTATCACTTTTTTACATGTATAGCTGCCTGGACACTACTTAAATTTCCTTTTTTAATGAACTGTAACTAAGGCTTATTTTTGGAGTAGGGCTTATATTTCAAGCATCCTCAAAAATGCTGAAAAATCATGCTAGGGCTTATATTTGGGGCAGGTCTTATATTCAGGGAAACAGGGTATTTCAGTCTTTCGCATGCAGAGTTTGTGCTGTGTCAGATATGCCTGTTGTTAATCTATACTTTGAGACACCTGAAAAGGTGCATGCAAAATGAGTTTTGCACAGGCTTACCTTATCACTTTTACCTAAAGAGTCTGGGCTGGGTTTTTTTGTTAACAAAAAGAGGGGGTTTTTTAATAAAAGGTAGTTTTAAACTCCTGGATTTTTGGATGTCCAAACTAAAGCACCTTATTTCTCAAAAACAGGTATCAGTAAGTGAAACGAGGGTCCTTTAAAGTAAGTAAATACAAACAAGATTTATTTCGTTTTGGTTTTTTTTGGAAGGATGTTGTTAAGGACAAGGAATGTTTCATTTTGAATTCACACTGTGTGACTTTTTTGAGCTGGAAAGATGTTAGTTGATTTAGACTGATGGTGAAAAAAATAAATTTAAATTTAGGGTATTCAGTTTCTCTCCACCTTTTCAAAAATTAGGCCTGTTTTAATATTTTTAAAAGTACATTGGAAATTGCTATTTGACCATTTTATTTTTTGTTTTCAAAAAAAAAATTGCGGGTGTGTTCCACTAAAACCTCCTGTCTCCAGTGAGTTTTATCTGCAGATGAGTGTTAATCTGTCTCTTCAATGAATAAAACATTCTTCCTTGATGTTCAAGGTTGGTGACTCCCAGCTCGATTAACTATTTTCTTTCTTTTTTAATAGCTTTTCTCTTATCTCCAACCAGGAATGTAGCCTCCCTTCAAGGTCTGGTCATCCTCTGAAGTCTGGATAACCCCACTCGTCTGTCCTTGTCTTTGTCCTTCCATCTGTAATCACCTCCCATGGACTCCACTATCCAGCTGCACATGTTGAGATCGCAGATATGGTGGGTACCACTTCCAAGATGTGAACACGTGAGAGATGGGGCAAGAGTTTCTCAACAGAAATGCGGATGAACTTGCCAGATAGGTTTGAAATTGGCTTAAAGGGGAGGGGAAGGAGGGGGACAACGACTATTCTATGGACCAGCAAGGAGGCTGATAAGACTATTCAACAGACCAGCAAGGAGGCTGGTAGAAGCATCTGGCTCATCTGATGATGACTAGGAGAGACAATACTGCAGGCAGTGATTGCAGAGAGCTATTCAGGCCTAAACGAGGGGAAAAAAGGGTGTTATGGCCTGAATAACACTAACTTGCCACAGGCTCAGGTAGAAACAGGGAAACAAACAGTGTGAGGGAGCTCTTGGGTTGTTCCATTTTATCCTTTGGCTTTCTTAAGGTCTTAAAAGACCGCCCAAGCTCCAAATAGGGCAGGCATTGAGAAAAAGCCATCTCAACTTGGAACCACGCAGACTTCGTGACCTCTTCTTTATTTTTTTTTGCAGCTGCAGAACACCCATGCAGTGCTAACACCAGCACGCCCAGTTAGTTCAGAGGAACAGAAAGACTCGATGCCTGCTTCTTTTCTTTCCCTTCGATTCAGCAGCTGGAAACAGGAGAGCCCGGCACACTGTGACCTGGTTTTTGCACTGTCCTTCAGGAGCTTGACGGCGGTCCAAAAAGCATTCCTCAGATCACAGGCTGTTGACACAGTACCTCAATATGAACCGTGAGCAGGCTGGATTTGTTCTATATTTATTGCTGCTGGCAGCCGTCGGGAGCGGAGCTGTGCATTTCTAGCATGCTCAAACCTCGTAAGCCCCAGAAAATGAATGTTACACAACAAATCTGGTCCGACGTAACCGGGCTCAGCCTATAGCCAGGCGATGCCCCTTGAGCTGACCTGCGGAATATTGGCCACGGTGTTGTGGTTCTCGTCGCCTCTTCTGCCAATGGGTGAGCTATGCTGGCAGAAAACTACTTTCTTGTGCCTTTTTTTTTTGTTGTTGTTTTGGTTTGTTTTTGTGCCAGTTTAACTCTCAGAGCAGCCTTTACTGTGCTGTGCACCAGTGCCAGCATGAGGGCAAACAGCAAGTTTATTGCTAAACAATATGAGACTCATCGCTCTCTTACCATCCCCATAGAAATAACTTCAAGGAGGAAAAGTACAAATGACAGAAACCCGGTATATATGGAAAGTGAGAGGAAAATTTGTTTAAATGGCTTTTGACAGCACATGCAGAATATCCCTTTTATGAAGAAGGAAAGCATATCATTAGGTTAAATGTTTTTTTTTATTCTTTAAAAAGGAAAGTAAGTTTTCAGATGTCTGAAAAGGAAAAAAAAAAGCTGACAGCTGCTCATTTTTTTTCCCCTTATTTTTATACCATCCAGTAGTCTGTGGTAACATTATGCTTAGCTAAGAAGCTGAAGTCCCCAACTGTAAGCATTTTAGAATGGGCTCAAATTCAAAGAGTGTGTAAGCTTGCATGTGCACACAAGCTATACAGCTGTACATTCATATGTGCAATTTTCTTATCACATCTTCATCAGTGAACTCCACGTACAGAAGACAGAGGGTGGTTTCTCTTCTCCTCTGACTTCCCTCTGGTTAGCTGAGAAAGAAACAAAAAATAATCTGACTCATGCTGTAATATATTTTTGTATGGGCTGCAACGGTTTTAACTTCCAGCCTTGGTTCCCAAGCTAAGCTGGGCTAAAACAAAGGGAGACAGAACAATAGCCTGAACGTGAACGGAGCCTTCAGTTGTGTTCTGTACTCCTGGAAAGGAGAGGGGGACAAGTCTTATTCAAGTTTTCCAGCACATGTCAAGTGGAAAGTAGAGCCCAGAAAAGAAACATTCAAATCAAGACTTCTGCAAGTGATTCAACTATTTTTCTCTCTTTTCTCCAGTAAGCTAACTTTATTATTGTTCCAATGTGGAGACCTCAGGCTGTTTCAAACCAACAATCTCAGCTGCTTCATGATCCTTGAGGGTTCACCTTCCAGCTCTTCAGAACTGGATATGAAAGGCTATATATATATATATATATATATATATATAGGTATATATATTATTTTTTTTTAAAGCATTGATTAAATTTTAAGTCTGTGGAGTCACCCTTGAATTTAAAGGCAGCAATTCAGCTGTTGCACATTTGCTGGCAGGGACTTGCACGGGAAGGGAGTGCTTGGAGAGAGTAAATCACCCTCTCACTCACACAGTAAATGAACTAAGAATATCACGGAGGTGCTGCGCTGCATTGCTGTGGTTACACATCTGTACCATGCGAGGCCCATTGCCCACTTTCAACATAATACTTTAAAACCGTAAAAAACACTGCCTCTTGAAGAAAGAGGAATGCTCTGCAGAAATACAAACTTATCTTGCGCAAATCCCCCACCCGGAGCTGAAGTTTCGAGCGGCGCTGGTGGGTCAGCACTTTGAGGTCGGCAGTAGTTGCATAAAAGCAAAACTCATAAACAAGCCGGTGAGTCAAACTCATTTCCTTGACTAACAGGAATAGGATTTCATAAACATAGCAATCACTTTGTGCTCTCCAAAGCGACTGTGAGCTGTGTTCGCCAGTTTACGGAGCACAGAAACAAGGAGCCGGGGGGGGCAGCGGGGGAAGGCAGCTGTTTCCCACAGCTTTTTGGGAAAGACCATTAAAAAAGAGCCTCTTTCAGAAAACGTGATTGGGCTTTGGCTAACAGGGGAGTCATTTTAGCAGGGCTTGTACAACTTGATAACACTGCCTTATTTCTGATCTGCTCTGTGCTGAAGTGCATGTTTACTCTATGCATTATGGAGTGGTGGCTTTATGTCCTTTCTTAATGTATTTGTGTAATTAAGTTGTGTTTAAAAAAATATTCAGTGGGCAAGACAAATCTTATTAAGACCCCAGTTTCATAAAATTCTCTGTGTTTCTAGTGAGGCAGCAAGGACCTTCGAATCCTCTTTACTTCAGTGGCAATTCAGACAGATCAGGTTTGTAAGGGATTCAAGATCTCACTAACGCAAGTAATCTACATTTTAAATTCAGAACACTGCTTTGCTTTGCCTTTTTTTTTTTTTTTACCAGCCTTTTAGAAATGTTGTGTTTCAGCTGATCAAATAGAAAATATATTCTGTATTCACACAGAATCACAGAATCACAGATTGGATTGGAAGGGACCTCAAAAGATCACCTAGTCCAATCCCAGTTACAACTTTACTCCAGAAGATATATTTTAAAACACTTTAGTACACAAAAAGCTGACAACCTCTTCAGTCCTATTCAAAAATACCCTGCCCTTGGTCCTCGGTGCAGAACAACTGCACACCACAAATATGTTTCCATGGGTGTCTCATGCCTTCAGTCATGCAAAAAGCTCAGGTTTGGGTCAGGGAGTGCATATAGCATGCTGAGGCCCAAAATTTAGTCCACAGTTGTTATTGTGGACAAACAATGTACTTTTCATACACCTTCCTTCAGATCTCAGGCTGGGTCTGCAAAGACATTCCTCCATTGTTCTGCAGCCTTCAGAGCACCCCTCTTTGTCATCAGTAATGCCATCTTAAATCTTTCATGATGTTGACACTTGAAAAGGTATTGAAACATCAGAATGTACTATTAATCCTAAAAAGCAGTGGATAAACCATAAACTCTGAAGGAGAGAGGTGTGTTTGTCTCCGTATTTCCCTAACCTTACCTTCCTCTTGTTTCTTAGAGAGATTAAGCCTTGCTGGAAGACCAGAACCTCGTGCAGGTGGTTTGGTGGTTTTTGTTTATTTGTTTTTTGAAAGCGTCAGCCTGGCATTCCCCCTTTCTCTGCCATGTGTTGTCACCATATCTCCTACCCTTTCCACCACTCTGCTTTGTGCAGGCAAAGGGAGAAGGTGAGGACATCCCTTCTGATGGTTCCTCTCCATCTCCACCACTGGAGCAGAGCAATGGTGGGCTTCCTCCTCCTCCATTTCAGTGAGCTGGTGGCGAGGCCTGATGGAGCAGGTCTTGAATCATCACAGTATGGTGAAATGTGTCCATAAACACCTCTCACACTACTCTGCTGTCCCACTGTCCGGACAGTGCTAACGCTGCCAAGACTTTGGAGCATACACTAGACTTTAGAAATTAGAGTGGTTGGTTGACACTGGTTTTGTTCACTGTAATTAGACACTGGCAGTCTCCAACATTATCAGTGGGGAGTAGAAAGATTTCTTCTGCCAGATTTTTATTGTCATTCACCAAAATGTACAGCAAATGGCAAATAAGTAGTTTTTCAATGTATGCTGTCAGAATAAAGTCCAGCTTGTTTGCACTGAAGGGCTATGTGGTGCAATTTCCACGTGACCTACTCATCATGCACTGCAAGGGTGTTCCTCTGTTTTTCCCCTCCCAGACTTCCTGTGCGCCTCTTCCTAGCTACCCTTAATTCCAGGGAGAAATCTGACATTTCTTGTCACACATTTAATCCACATTTTTTACTTGTTCGATGGCAAGGCTCTCTCTGTGTACTTCGTCTCCACCACTCCAGGATTTTTCTGTGTTTCTCTAGTTGTTTGTGCCTTTTATCCTGCTCCCTTGTGCCTTTATATCTCTGCTCTTTACTATGCTCACTCCTCTTCCTCTTTCTCCTCCCCCTCATTCAGGATGTGAGTGCTTTCAGAAGGGTATTAAAAAGTTGACAGAGCTGAAATGGAGCAACTTCTTTGGAAAAAAGTCAAAGATTGCTGGAGTTTGAAGTTCTGATGATCACATTCCAGTAGACTCACGTCTCCACCCTGCTGCGTCTCTGCTTTTCCCAGCGACAGCAATAGAGATTTGCCCTTTTATTTTCCCTGGAACTTCGGGACTGATTGGGTACATATGACATTCGTAAGCCGTTGTGTAACATCTAAATGGAGCAATATCTTCAAGTTGAGTACAAGACCTTGCAAGCGCAGTCAACAATACCAGGAAGTTGACCTGGATAAGATAATTTGTCAGTTGAGAGTAGATCCTGAAGACCTGGCAGCATCTTCATCCATGGGATTGAGGGGGCCGAGTGGAACAGGACAGAGAGTCCTTGGAGAGAACAAGCTGTCTACAGACACAGAACTTTGGATAAACATAAAAAGGACAAAACACAAAACCCCCAAACTCTGAAATTTTGGAAATCAGATGAATCCTGACCAGTGGTCACTTTTTTAGTCATGCTTTTGTCTAAGTGAACATATACTGTGGAAGTGAAAGTTAACAAAAAGAAAAAATTGATTGGCTGGCAAACTGCTATGAATATTCATACAGTACATTGCTATATCACTATTATTTCAGCTAGAAAATATATTGTCTGCAATTATTTTGGAAACCCAGAAACGTGAAATAGAAAGACAAGAAAGTAAATATTCCTTTCAATGTACAGTTATTCTGAAGTTCTAGATAAAACCTCATGTTATCTGGTACATGTCACCCCATGTTATCATCAGGATAAATGTGAGAAATATTCAGACTCCTCTGTGGAAGCAGGAAATAAAACAATGTTCCCCACTGCTGAAAACAGACACACAGTGAGATACAAATTTAACCTTCACAGAATCCCAGAATGTCAGGGATTGGAAGGGACCTGGAAAGCTCATCCAGTGCAATCCCCCCATGGAGCAGGAACACCCAGATGAGGTTACACAGGAAGGTGTCCAGGCGGGTTGGAATGTCTGCACAGAAGGAGACTCCACAACCCCCTGGGCAGCCTGGGCCAGGCTCTGCCACCCTCACCAGGAACAAGTTTCTTCTCAAATTTAGGTGGAACCTCCTGTGTTCCAGTTTGCACCCATTACCCCTTGTCCTGTCACTGGTTGTCACCAGAAGAGCCTGGCTCCATCCTCCTGACACTCCCCCTTTCCATACTGATCCCCAGGAATGAGTCCCCCCTCAGTGTCCTCTTGTCCAGCTCCAGAGCCCCAGCTCCCTCAGCCTTTCCTCACACGGGAGATGCTCCACTCCCTTCAGCATCTTGGTGGCTGCGCTGGACTCTCTCCAGCAGTTCCCTGTCCTGCTGGAACTGAGGGGCCACAACTGGACACAATATTCCAGGTGTGGTCTCCCCAGGGCAGAGCAGAGGGGCAGGAGAACCTCTCTGACCTACTGACCACCCCCTTCTAACCTACCCCAGGTACCATTGGCTTCCTGGCCACAAGGGCCCAGTGCTGGCTCATGGTCACCCTGCTGTCCCCAGGACCCCAGGTCCCTTTCCCCTACACTGCTTTCCAACAGGTCTTACAGGCCAACAGATTTTCTTGGCATCAGGTAGTAAATGCGAGGACTGGAGCAATAACTGGCAGTGTTTTGGGAGGATGGAACATTGGAAACTGCTGCTGACAAGCAACTGGCAAATAAATCTCCGAAGCTACACGAGAAACCCTGATCGGACCTGAAGGAAATACTTAAAAATAATTATAATTGAAATGCTAGTTTAGCTTTACGGGATTGGGCAGAAACAAGTGACATATACTAGCTTTTACTAAAGTTAATATATAGATGGTTCCTATATGTTCCTTGGGCAGGAATTCTAGTAGTGTTGGGAGTGTAAGAGGAAAACTTTGCTGCTAAAGGATACCTCCTACAGTAAATATTAACTCTATTTCAGGCAACCCAGTATTCACGTTCACATTAGGCTTCCCACATATGTTTCATATCCAATTTATGTCAACAGTAACTGAAAGCTGTTACCATCTGGGTTTTGGGTGGGCTACATGGAATGAGTTATCATGAAATAAGTAACGTCTCATATGAATGAAATATCATTCCAAGTCCTTTGGTGGCTTGTGGGAGCTGAGGAGAGAAGCCAAAGATCCCCAACTTGTGCAGAGTTTGAAATTAAAGAACCAAATTTTACTGGAATTAAGCAAAAATATCACCTTCAGTCTAGAGAATGGTGGGTTAGGGTATAGGATCTTCTATATGGTGATATTTGGTTATTTCACAGAAAATTTTAATAAGCACCCACATGTCCTCAAGTCTTGTGCTGTGCAAAATCTGTCATCTATTGTTTTTGTTCTGTATCTGGTGCAAAATCTACTTCAACTCTAACAATTCTACATTTATGATGAAGAATTAGCTAAACAAATAAAAGAGCTGGAACAGATGTTAACCTCTTCACTCTGGGGAAGCCAGATGTAAATTCACTGTAGGGGCCCAAATTCAGTAATTGGACTGCCTAACAAATTAGATATCTAGTATGCGCTGTGGTATGTGCAAGTTTATTGTTTTTATACAATTTCTTGTTTGTCATTGAAATATCTGTATTGCAGAACCAAGGTATTTCTTTAGATATTCATGGTTTCTATTCAGAAAAAAAAAAAAAACCAAACAAACAAACAAACAAAAAAACACACAGACACAAAAAAAAAAAACCAAAACAGAACAAACCAACACCAAAAAACCACCAGAGAAACAAACAAAGCTCAAGCCAAACCGACCAAACAATACATAATGTGAATCTTTGAGTAAAAATGTAGAGTTCTAGCCTTTGGCTTGGATGTTATATTAATGGGTGCACCACAGACAAGCAGATAAAGGGTTTGTTTTCTTAACCCAGCCTTTTGGATAAGTTAGTAGGACTTTTGCTACTGGCAATACTAAGGATCGGTTATATACCACAGGACCTGTTGTCCAAGGCAAGAGCTTCAGTATATATGGGGAAAAGTAGCCATGTAGCTCTACAATACTAAGAATGGCATTTCACTTGGGACCTCCAGAGGTCCCTTCCAATCTATATCGTTCAATGTTTCCATGACTGTTTGCAGTTCATTACCAGAGTGCTTTTGCTTTGAACTCTAAACTGAGTAAATCCGATTTATATTTTAGCCTTGCTATCTTTTTAATTTTCTGAAAAGATTGTGGTTTTAGGACTGGGGAATAACGAATGACATGACAGGTGGGAAAAGTATCAGCCCAACATATTTGTCTTCAGTTCATTGGTTGAACTGGTAGTTACACAGATGCATCAGTTATCTTAGGTGCAAAAATTACCTATTATCTTCATACCACTCTGTGAAAAAAAAAACATGGTTTTGAGATTCTGGGTCTTCTATAGAGATAAATAAAGACAGTAGGACTTTTGATTAAATAGCTACCAAAAATACCAAATTTTGATGAAGGGCATCTGTAAAACAGAACATTCAACAACCACAGGAGTGTTAATTAATCATCAGAATTATCCCTACCTGTTTCATCCTTGAAGAACCACCTTCTTCTGGAAGGCAGAGCTGTAGTGATGTTTCATATGACAATTTCATGACGTCATTAGAAAATTTTGGCCCAGCGGCATTTTTACTTTGTGAGAGCTCAGGATTTCACGTTTGGGTGTTCATAACTGTCATCATTGCCCCTTGACAGCCACCGATGGAGCTATGGATGTTTGTTTGCATGGGATAGGGGTAGATATTGCAACCTTGATGTATATCGCGTCCTTCATACACAGTGTGCTGGTTTAACTGAAAACGAGTTAATTTTCTTCATGCTGTTAGAAATCTATCTTTCTCATAGCTAGCAGGGTCATTATTTGGACTTAGTTTGAGAACAAGATATAACACCCCAGACAGACAATGTTTTTAATTGCTCTGGTCTTAGAGCCAAAGACGTTCTGAGCTCTGCCCACAGGAGTGAAGAATCGAGGAAGGGGGACATGGATGGGGCAGAGCTGGACCGACATGCAGGCTGATCAACAGAGTATTCCATCCCATTAGTGTCATATTGCATATTTAAGGAGAGTTGGAATCTTCCAGTCTCTCTCTCTCACTTCTTCGCTCTTTTTGTTGGAGGTAAGGCAGTTCTGTTCAGGATGTTTAGTTCGGTGTCCTGGTTTTGTTAAAAACAAGTTTCTCTTTTAGGGATTTTGCTTGTCAGCTAAAGCTTCATATTAGCTGCATTTTCCTGGAGAACCGGATACATGTTTTGGTAAACCTAGCAACGGAATGAAAACTTATTGATAAGCATGGATGGACATCTCGGGAGAGGGGCAACGAGAAATAGGTGACCAAGAAACTGACCAACTGTGTATAACATTCCATTCACGTGAATACTTCATATAAAAGTGGGAGATCACGAGGATCTCGTCCCTTTTTTCCTTTTCCCTTTTCCCTTCTGCTTATGACTGACATTAGGAGAGGACCTTGCGAGTCGTCGCTGCGAACTGAGGCCTAGTGAGAGACTGAATCCAGCTCCGGTTGGCTGCAGAGTCCAGTCCAGGACTTCGGGTGCCGGCTCTGCAGTTGCTGAGACTTTCCAGATTGTTTTTTGTATATTTTGTATTATTTTCTCTATTCTTATTAGTAGCATTAGTAAAACATTGTTAATTTTTCCAACTCTCCTCTCTCTGTCCTTCTTTCCCTCCCGATCGCCTGTGCTGAGTGGGAAGGGGGAGAGGGAGGGGCAAACGGGGGAAGTGGAGGGGACAGGGGGTTAACAATACATCTGCCATGGTTTTATTGTCAGCCCACAATCTAAACCCACAACATTCGGTCTTTTGCTGTTTTACAGAGGCCTCTGGTCTTTTCTGCCTTTTTTTCCTCTTTTCTCTCTCCAGGATCAGCTGTTCGAGACCAGGTGCTGCGTCCTGGGACTGGCTGCTCGGTGTGGACAGAGTTCATGAGGAATTGCCTTGGGTATCTTTATATTCTTTTTCTATTTTATATATCTATTTAGCAGCAGTGTGTTGTCGTTTTACTATTTTATTAAACTGTGTTTATCTCAATCCAAGTTTCTGCCTTCCCTTTCAATTCTCTCCCCTATTCAGGTACTGGAGAGGGGGGTGAGCAAGCGGCTATCGTGGTTGTATTGGTAGCTTGGGTTAAACCATGACACGCAGCCATCCCCTTCCTAGTCTCGGGGCCAACAAGGGAACTTTCCTTCACCTGTGAATGCCTTATAATAGTTGACTACTTAGTCATAAGTCTAACATGCTCTCCAGCTATTTCGGCTTCCAAATGAATTACGGAAGAATCACAAATAGGAGAAACCTACTGAGAAAACAGGATGAAAGCACGATTAAAGCCACATTACAGGGTGTTTAATGCCACGCTGTTGCATGGCTAACATCCCGTCTTTCTCTGTTTGTGTATGCGCATGGATTGGGAGCTGCAGAAAGATGAGCTGCTTCCTTGGCTGTAAATGCTCCTTTCTTCACTCTTGCCCCAGTGCTTGTTGGGTTTATCGTCCTCACTAAGACAGGGGAGGAATGACTTCAGACTCATTGGGCTTTTCTGCTGGTTAGAAACGATGGTACTGGTTGTTTGGCTGTTGGAGTTAATGCCTCTACCAAGGATAAACAGAGGATAAAAGAAAACGGAGAGCAGCTGGCAGAGACTCAACAGACTCCTCCACCCTATCCCTTCAGAGAATATTTTCTTAGGCTTTGTAGCTCAACTCTCAGTAATGTTAAGTTCCATTTAAGATGGATGTAGAAATACATAGTATATATATTTTTGAAGTCAAAGCAAACATTGAAGAACAAATTGTGAAATTTCATTTGGCAGAGGGTGGTTGCATCACCGTCTTTCCTCTCGGCCCCGGGAGGTTTCATAACATCTGAAGACATCATCATGACTGTGAGAAAGTTGACATTTAAAAAGAGTCTAAGAACGGGAAAAGTTATTAACCCTTAAATGTCAAGGACGGGAAGGGATTGCACCAGTAATCACAGGCTACTTAAGGAAGTAATGATCACACACAAGTTGAAATATGTATTCTACATTCTTATGTGCTGCAAAAAGACACCCTCTACATGCTCCCCATGCAGGGGATCCCCATATGCTCCCCCATTTCAAGACTTCAAGAGCTTTCACTGCCTGAGCTCTTATCTGGTGTCTTTGGAGTGTTACCCACAAGCAGAAGAGGGTCGACACATAGATGACTTAGTGTGTGCAATTAGGATAGTTTTCTTCCTGAGTGTCAAAGGTGCATTTATTGCATTGAATTTCATCCTCCATTTCATTGCTCAGAGGTGTGTTACCAAGAGATCCTCCTGCAGAACTTCATAATTGGCTTCAATCTGACTCTCCCAAATAGTTTTGTGTTGTCAGAGGCTGCTGTCGTGTCACTATTATTCCTTTATCTAAATTGCTTGTGAATGTGTTGAACAACAGAGATCTTGCTGATAACTTTCTCCTATCATGTAAAACTAATTTATTCCCTAGGTGTAAACCCCATTTGCCAATGTTTCTGATATAAAATTGAATGTTACATAGAACACACTTTTCTAGTGTTATGCAAGTGTGAGTGAATATTTTCATGTGTAGTATGTATTTGTATTTCTATGTATCTACTATGTGTAGGTATGTGCTTCTCTACATATTTGTATACATATATATATGCATGTATATAGGTGTGTGCATGTATACTTTTTTTTTTAATTCTGAATTTTATTAATTGACAATTTTATACCAATTTGCTGTTTGAAAGACCTCCAATAATGTCTATACACCCAGAAAATTATCTACTAAAGCTGATGACACAGAAAAAAATACAATATTGCTTTATTTGGCTCTGAAAATGTATACTTCTGGATCACCAGTACTGTAACATGAGCCTTGTTTATCTTGTGATGTTTGGCAGAGGGGGGGCCATATTTTTGGAAATGTTTTCTCTTTTATTGTCTTTAGAAAATTCACATAGTTTGTGTATTATCTTCAAAGCAGACATGACCGAACCCAGGAACCAGCAGATCTACCCCTCATGAGACTGTGACATGTTTTGAAAAGACTAATTGAGGTTAAATGCTGCAAAAATATTGCTTCATTTTATCTGTAACAAGAATTCAAGGAGAAAAAAATTGAATAGAATATTGACGTGACTAAATTGAGCACTTACTATCCAACTATGCAGACATGAAGGCTTTCATGTGCTTCCCCACACACATTTGTTTTTACCAATAGATGTTTTATTTGAGGTGAGGAAATCAAAATCAGAAAAACTGGCCTCTTTTCCATGACTTTTAGTCATAAATCTCAAATGAAAAATGAGGCAACCTTGCACACTCTAGACTCAGTAGATAAGCTTCAATTTGACAGTTTCAAACTCATGTTATTCTTGCCTGGCTTTTAGAAATAGTTTTCCATCAATGAGATGAAAGCACCCATTCAAGATAGCTCTTGTAAAATGCTTTGCTTAGATAGACAATACACTTGAAGTGACTACGATTTGACTGAAGTTCCAGTGCTTTTTATTTCATATAATTATGGTCAGCTGCTTTAAGACTGTGCGTTGTTGGTGAAAAGTTAACTGAATAACTGAACGATAATAGAAATCTTCTACATGAGTCACCCATTTAGCCAACATACTTCTTTGTTTTTCAGAGGATGCCCTTCACCAAGCATTCTGTTTTCTGACAATTTAAACAAAAGTTACTTTATCTACATGAATAACCTAATTGACTGCAGTGTAACTACCAACATACGTTGTATGAAGGCGTATGTTTACGCATCGTCAAGGCTGAGGAATGTAAATGGTGTCATGTATGGCCTTGTCCTTTTCATCCATTTACTCACTTGCTTCTGGTGGCGTTGATCGCAGCTGGATCATCCGACTTGCAGAGGTTGGGACTCATAATTTCTTCTGTGGAAGACCTCTAGAGAAAACAAAATTGCTGGAGGATGTAGAATCCAGATGATTCATTCACTAGACGCTCTCTCCCTTCTGAGTAACGACTGAATCACAGCCGATGCCGAGGGTGGAAAAGCCTGCTTGTCATAAAGAGCTGTGCCTATTTTTAGTCCTGCCCTTATATCCTGGTCGATATTCCCTCTTTATAAGACTTTCTAAAGTATGTCATGCCCTCAAACCACATTAGTAGGTGGAGTTGGTGTGTTTTGCCACTTGAGTCAGTTACTACCGAAAGGCAATCACAGATTGACGTTGAAGTTTATTCCAACTGAAATGAAGCGACCTCTCGGGTTTTACAGATGTATATATAAATCCTTGAAATCAAGAGCACATTTTTTGGGAAAAACTTGGTGTCCTTGTGAGCATGAGCCAGAGACAATAAGGGAATTGTTGTTGAGTTTATTTGGAGAACACTGATATACTGTTCCAGAGAGAACTGTACCCTGTTATACATCCCATATACAGGATATAGGATATTTGAAAGTTTTTTTGAAAGTTTTGTAATTTCAGGTCATTCCCCTCATTTATGTTTTGTACATTTCTTAGTGCTGTGAGGGGCTGGGATAGCAATGAAAGTGAGGGATAATAAAGTACGAATTATTTCATGCTGATGTGGGAATCATTGTTCAGCTGAGACAGCTGATGACCGAGGATTTTCAGTGTTGTGAGTTGCTGCATTTTCCTAAAGTAAATATGTGCCAGCTAGCACTTAATGAAATGCGGTTTCAGCTTTTTATTAACTGTAGCATATAGTTCAGTAAATAATAAATCATGGTCTTCCTGGCTTATTTCTGGGTTTCTCTGGATGTGTTCATATATGTATTTTGAGGTCGAATAATGCATATTGTGTAGATTTTACATACCATGCTTTTGGATACCTTGTTCTCTTGTAGGAGACTTTGCTCTCAAGAAAGCTGTTTGTTAGACATTGAGTGGCTGTTTTTAAATATAAACCAAATAGCTGTGGGTTTTTTTGTTTGGTTGGTTGGGTTTTTTCCATTTATTTTGTATACCCTGACTTTGTTAAGCATGGTGTAAGGTATACCATAAAATTTTTAACTAATATTGCTGGTACTGTATGGGGCAAATGGGAAGTCCCAGTACTGTGGCATAGGGAAAGTCATTAAGTTATGGTCATTAAGGTAAACTTGATATGTGAAGCTTTTTACGAACTAATAAGCAACAGGTTGTTATATTACCTATCTTTTTCCAAGCTAAAGAAAACTTTCTCCACCACTTTTCCCTGTATTGTTTCTACTATTTTCTTCAATGACCAGATTTTTCCCATTTGCTGAGTGGGACAGAAGTGAACTAGCTTGTGGTTAATTTACTTCCTCGTTGCTGTATTGGGATAATTAATGGTATAGTTCGTAATCCCGAGAATGGCACTGACTAATTCATTAGGCGCTAATGACGTGTTCATTTAAGTTGGCAGTTTAAGAGGCAGGGCCAAATCCTGATGCTGTGGCTGAGATTTTATTCTGCCCTGTAATTACGCAGAATCCTCTCATTAATTGAGATGAGATGAAAACTGAAAGCGGATTGTCTGGTCTTACAGTAATACCCAGGAAAAAGGAGGAAAAAGGTCTGACACTTCCTTTCTATCCCACCAGGTCTTTCCTTCTCTGAATCTTCTAGTCTTCGGTGTTTCCCACAGAGCTCAAACTCGTCACCTCTTCTTCGCCCTTTACCATGGGAGCAGATCCAAAATAAATTAATCCTCATGTTTGCCCCACACCGTTCCTTTGTTCAGCAGTCGTGCATTGATGTCTCATTGCAAGTATGTTTTCCTCCCTCCATATGGCTCAGAATATGATAAAGAGATAGGAGCAGAGCAGCAAAAGCCAACGTGCACAACGTCAGGAGCCACGGTGGAGCTCTTGACGGAGAACACCCTGGACTTTTTTGGTTTGCTCCACAACAGGAGGACTTTTTGAAATTGTGAATCCCACAGAGACTTTTACGAAAATCAGTGTCTGCTTTTGCATTTAGTTTTCCCTTTGAAAGAAAAATCCTCCTGTGGAGGTTATAAAATGGACTAAGCTTTATTTACCTAAGAGATAAGGAATTTTATTGTTTGCAAGGTTATTTATGACATAAGCAAAGACAAACAGAAGGATGAAAGGAAAGATAACATTTGTTGTGAGTACTCAAGGGAATACGTTCATGAACAGGGAGTTTAGTAAGTGCCAAGCTGATTATTTTTCCCATTTCCCACCACGGGAGTATAGTTAGGCTTGCATTAGCATATGGAGGTATGGCCAGCATGTGTTAGACTCTATTTTTGTCCATCATCTGTGAAAATTAGTGGCAACTGACACATCAATTAAATATTTTGGCCAAGGTGTGCAGCCTAAATGATAAACCCATTATAGGGTAGAACACCGGTTTCTCTTCTCCCAGTTGCATCCTCTGAATTAATACAGGAACACGGTCTTGCTGGGCTGGGACAGGGCAGAGACATGTTGGGAACACGAAGGTCAAAAAAAGGACCAGTGCTGACACTGTGTAGGGTGTGAGTTTATTGAAGAGCAATGAGCTAAATGCACTTTTAGATTGTTTTTTAAGATGATTCCATAAGTAATTCAGGGTGTAGCTATTAATTTTTTTTTTTTTGTCTTTTTATCCTGTCTTTAAGGGTTGAGGTTTTGAATTTGTTTAACCTTCCACGTTTCGAGTTTTTCTCCTGAAACAAGGTGGTTAGAAACTCACTACAGGCAACACCCCGAGGGTCCCGTGGACATCAAGCAGCCTCACTCCATGGACTGGGGCTTTTTTGGAAGCAGCAGAAGGCACATGATGAAATCACACCAGTGGGGACCTCTTGGTTGAGAAAGAGGAATAAACTCACAGTATCACAGTATCACAGTATGTTTGGGATTGGAAGGGACCTCAAAAGATCATCTAGCCCAATCCCCCTGCTGGAGCAGGAACACCTAGGTGAGGTTGCACAGGAACATGTCCAGGCGGGTTTTGAATGTCTCCAGAGAAGGAGACTCCACAACCCCCCTGGGCAGCCTGTTCCAGTGCTCTGCCACCCTCACTGAGAAGAAGTTTCTTCTCAAATTTAAGTGGAACCTCTTGTGTTCCAGCTTGATCCCATTACCCCTTGTCCTATCATTGTTTGCCACCAAGAAGAGCCTGGCTCCATCCCCATGGCACTCACCCTTTATATATTTATAAACATTAATAAGGTCCCCCCTTAGTCTCCTCTTCTCCAAACTAAAGAGACCCAGCTCCCTCAGCCTTTCTTCATAAGGGAGGTGCTCCACTCCCTTAATCATCTTGGTTGCCCTACGCTGGACCCTCTCCAGCAGTTCCCTGTCCTTCTTGAACTGAGGGGCCCAGAACTGGACACAATATTCCAGATGTGGTCTCACCAGGGTGGAGTAGAGGGGAAGGAGAACCTCTCTCGATCTAGTAACCACCCCCCTTCTAATACACCCCAGGATGCCATTGGCCTTCCTGGCCACAAGGGCACAGTGCTGGCTCATGGTCATCCTGTTGTCCACCAGGACCCCCAGGTCCCTTTCCCCTACACTGCTCTCTAATATGTAATCTCCCAACCTATACTCCCAGCAGGAGTCCCTGTGGCTGCGTTAACCCCGCAGTTGGCTCCACCATCACAAAGGTGAAGACTTGCCTGGGGCAGCCTGGTGGTCTTCTTCATCCCTTTATTCTCCTTCCCACCTTTCTTCACTGAACCATTTGTTCAAGGGTGAGAGGCTCAGACCCCATCTCACAACCAGGGTTTGATAACAGGTGCCTCCGAAAACGTACTCCACACCTAAGAGAGGTTTTGGAAATAATCCTAACCTTGAATGCAAAACATCTGCTGCATGCAAAACTAAGACGAGCTTAAAAATGAGCAGGTAGAGGACTGAGAAAAGAGTGATGTGCTGTGTTGGCTTTTCCCACCACGCAGTGGTGCAACATGAGGGTTTGAGCAGCATTTGAAGGAAAGGTGGACTTGCTGCACAGCGCCAGGTAATGAGTGGAATGAGTGCTAGATGGGGGAAAAAATCTTGTTACTGAAAGTTGAGCTTTTCATAGGTAGGAAGACTTCTCTCAGGAATAATGTGGGCCACATCTGGAGGAGACAGCTGGTGGATGACCCAGCTCTGCGCAGCTACGGCGCTGTTGTCCCCAGGTGTTTGTGAATCATCTGGCCTGAAGGATGCTTGATGACCCATCAAGCCAATTCAGAATGAAGATTGACAGAACTTCGTACACTAATTAAAACTCGGTAGGTATTGCTGAGGGCTCCAGCTGAAGCTGCCAGATGCTTCACTTCCCAGCGCTCAGCACCTCTGCTGTTCTATGTGTCTCTTGCACAGGACCAGCTTTGAGGGCAGTTGAAAGACAAAGCTGCCTGAGGTACCTGGAGGTTGGGGAAAGCAAAAAAGTAAATGTGAAATATCTCCTGCTTGCCAGCAGCAATTTCCAGAGAAAACAAACAAGGGTGAGGACCATCACTCCTTTTGTATTTTATTAGGAAATGAAGTTAGCGCCAAAAGGGTGACAAAATGTAATGTGAGAAAATAAGTTCAGTTCAGCTACTTTTATCTTTGCCTTTTCCACTTCTTTATTGCTGTTCTTCCATGTAGCTGTTCACAGAATCACAGCTGCTGAATATTTGCCCCAAGTAGCACGCTGTCATTGTTGCTTGTGCAGAAACTCACACTTTCCTTCTCTTTGTACTCAAAAGTTCTTGTGTGTGACATAAAACACCGGGTATTATCAACTCCAGCCATTCAAAAGCGATGTCAAGAAGAGGATTTTCTTAAGAGTAAATTTGAAGGTGACAAGTATGTATATGTATACCGTTGTGAATGTCAGGTTTTTGATGTCAGAGCTCACTCTGGTTGTGTCTTGAAACATTCCTCAATTATGTATTTGTGATTTACTGTTTTTCTAATTTTTTTTAATGGAAATTCCTCTGCTATCAACTGATTTGAGGCACAAGGTCTTTAAAGCTCAGATAAGACCGAAACCAAACAGCAAACCTCAGAGTGGTGTTCTGCACTCTGATAACAACATAGAAATCAAAATTAAAACTTTTGCAGTTTACTTTTTTTTGGGTTTGGGGTATTTTTTGTTGTTTTGGTGGGATTTTTTTAAGCAAAGTACAGATAATATCTTGTGTATCTGCCTCACATCATTACCTCTGAGACAATAAAATAACGTTGCCTCCTAGCTTTAAGTTGTGTATTTTGCAGCACGCGTTGGTCTAGGTTTAACAACAGCAAAGTGAGCAAAGTGCAATGGGTTTTCTTTTTTCCTGTTGCTTCCCCCTTAAAAAAAAAGTAACATTTATGAAAGGCGAGACTTTGCTTAATGAAAATGATGCTGTCAAGGTTTTCAGATGCTGTGGGTCTGTGCCCCCCTTTCCTTTCTTGCCGGCGTTTATGAGAAGTTGCGAGAAGCTTTGCGTGCGACCAAGGCGATGGCTTCAAGCAGCTGCTCCCCATCACCCCGGCTTTGTCAGGGCTGACGGAGATGACTCAGAAATAACAAAAAAAAGGAGCACGAGAAAGCAGGGATTGGCTTGCAAAAACATGACTCAGCTCCTGTTAAGTAAGCCCTGTGTTCGAGCACGTCTCGCAAACTCGTTGCGCAGCACGTTTAGCGGGGTGTTTCGCGTTTCTTTCCTGGCTCGTCCTCTGCGATTTCCTGTTTACAGGAGGCTGGAGGAGAACAGCACTGGCTGGACCGCGGCTGCAGGGGCACGTTCTGCAGGGTTGAACTTTGGAGCCCTCCCGGTGTCGTCCTAATCTTGAACAAAAAACACGGGGATTTCGTGCAGGCAGCAGTCGTGTGGTCTGGTGTGCACACACCAGCTGTCACACAGAGTCACAGAGTGTCAGGGGCTGGAAGGGACCTGGAAAGCTCATCCAGTGCAATCCCCCCATGGAGCAGGAACACCCAGATGAGGTTACACAGGAAGGTGTCCAGGCGGGTTGGAATGTCTGCACAGAAGGAGACTCCACAACCCCCCTGGGCAGCCTGGGCCAGGCTCTGCCACCCTCACCAGGAACAAGTTTCTTCTCATATTAAAGTGGAACCTCCTGTGTTCCCATTTGCACCTATTACCCCTTGTCCTATCACTGGTTGTCACCAGAAGAGCCTGGCTCCATCCTCCTGACACTCCCCCTTTCCATATTGATCCCCATGAATGAGTCCCCCCTCAGTGTCCTCTTGTCCAGCTCCAGAGCCCCAGCTCCCTCAGCCTTTCCTCACACGGGAGATGCTCCACTCCCTGCAGCATCTTGGTGGCTGCGCTGGACTCTCTCCAGCAGTTCCCTGTCCTGCTGGAACTGAGGGGCCACAACTGGACACAATATTCCAGGTGTGGTCTCCCCAGGGCAGAGTAGAGGGGAAGGAGAACCTCTCTGACCTACTGACCACCCCCTTCTAACCCACCCCAGGTCCCATTGGCTTCCTGGCCACAAGGGCCCAGTGCTGGCTCATGGTCATCCTGCTGTCCCCAGGACCCCCAGGTCCCTTTCCCCTACACTGCTCTCTAATAGGTCATTCCCCAACTCATACTGGAACCTGGGGTCGTTCCTGCCCAGATCCAGCCTTTCCTCAAACAGGAGATTCTGTCCTCCTGCTCTTACCTTCAAAATATTTCCCAAGCCTGAACACTTCGTAAATCATAAATAAGCATGTGTCATTTACAAGGCTTTTCATTTTTAACACACTCTTTTTTTCTTTTTTTTTTTTAAATATATTTCCTTATTTCCAAACAACTTAGAAAAATATATTCATTTAATATCTGTGGCATTTAAAAGTCTTTCAGTCAAATGGATTGAATGTATATGAAGAAAACACAAGTGATAAAATGAGTGCATTTCACATGCAGGATTTCTTTGAGATTTATGGCACAAAAGTTACTAAATACACACTGTACTTTTGGAGAGTAGATAATAAAATAAAGTGATGTCAGAATCTGTCGAGTTTACCTCCAAAATCACCTTCCATTTCTTTTAGACATACAAAATAATTTGAAATGTTTAATGACTATAAGAAGCTCTTTGACAATAGACTAGTCCTCAATTCTGTTTTCAGTGTCTATCCAAAAGACATGCACACATATGAGAACAGGAAAATAGGAAATTTCATATGCAGTCGCGTACCCTGAGCTCTAAATCTTATGTTCTACTAGACTTGCTTCAATGGACATTTAAAAAATGTAACCCTATATAAAATAAAGCGTGAAACAATTCTTTTTGTAAGGAAAATAGCGTGGTCAGCAGGACAAGGGCAGTGATCCTTCCCCTGTGCTCTGCATTGGGGAGGCCACACCTGGAGTGTTGTGTTCAGTTCTGGGCCCCTCAGTTCAGGAAAGAGATTGAAGTGCTGGAGCGGGTCCAGAGAAGAGCAACAAGACTGGGGAAGGGACTGGAACACAAGCCCTATGGGGAGAGGCTGAGGGAGCTGGGCTTGTTTAGTCAGGAGAAGAGGAGGCTTAGAGCTGAGCTCAGCACTCTCTAGAACTACCTGAAGGGCAGTTCTAGCCAGGTGGGGATTGGGCTCTTCTCCCAGGCATCAGCAATAGGACAAGGGGGCATGGGCTTCAACTCTGCCAGGGGAAATTGAGGCTGGAGATTAGAAAGCAATTCTGTGCAGAGAGAGTGTTCAGGCATTGGAATGGCTGCCCAGGGAGGTGCTGGACTCACCGGCCCTGGAGGTTTTTAAACTGAGATTGGCCATGGCACTTAGTGCCATGATCTGTCAATGGACTGGAGTTGGACCAAGGGTTGGACTGGATGATCTCTGAGGTCTTTTCCAACCCAGTCGATTCTGTCATATAAGTTTAAAGCCTTCAGAGGGTTGTTTATTATATTGTTTAATGGGGGAAGAAGGAGAAGTGTTTTGAATATGGAAAGTAAATTGCTGGTATGTTTTTTATTTGTTTCCTTGAAAAACAGTTTTTTTAACTTTAACATGAAATACACCTTAGATTTATATTTTTTTCCCAGTCAAGTTATTGATGTAGATTTTTAGACTAGTATAGCTGGAATGCATTGCTGATTATAGCAATTGCCTAGTCTTCCTTTACTTAAAAAGGAGCACATAGACTTGAAAAACCATAATGGAGGAAATCATTTGGGTAGCTCTCCCTGGCCAAGAATCCCTTCCCTTCCCTTTACAGAAACTGCTGCTTGTGTGTTTTATGATTCATTCACATGAAACCTCATTCAAATCCAAAATTATCCAAGGCTTCACTTAACACTTTATGATCGTACTGTAAGATGGGGATGATGGAAAGTATGTGGAATATATAGTTATTTAAAGTTTCTAAGCCTGCTCAGCTTTGAAAGTCTGAAGACTCTACTGAGATCATACTGGAAAAAGTGTATGAAGGTGGGAAGTGGTCTTTGAAATACTTAATATGTTAATACGAAGGCTGTAAAATGAGGTGACTAAGATGTATTTCAAATACTGTGTTTCCTGCATATTAAGGCTTTCGTGCCATAAGAATTTCTCTGGATTCACACCAAAAAATAAGTGCGCTTAGATGCTGTACTCAGTAAAAACGATCAAGGCTAAACTTTTGGTAGGTGTTTGGCCTAGTATATAGGTGCAGCAGCTAGATTAGACAATGCCATTATCACCATATATATGGCAATAAAGGTTGCTTATAAATCCCCTCTTCAAAGACAAAGGTCATCAGGAGCAAATGAGAGATTTTGGTTTATATGTCACCCCTATTTGTGCATATTTATTAACTCCAGTGCACACCGAATATTCCTAGTAACAATTAAAAAAATGCTTTCTAAGTCAAATATTTTTTGTTGCCGCTGGAAAACACGAATGTTGTGTAGATGTCAGAGCCTTGACCCCGAGAATGAATGAAAGGAGAAGACAGGCTCCAATATGATTATATCAAATGGAAAACCACAACTGTAGTTTATATCAGGTTAAAAAGGTGAGGTTATAGTATAAGAGTTATATTAGGTTCTAAGAGTTATATTAGATTGTAAGAGTCATGTTATCTTATAGGAGTTATATTAGGTTATAAGAGTTAACCGTGGTTAACCTTTCCTTTTGGCATTGTTAGGAGTTATTAGGACAGTCACCTTGTGCTTTGGAACATCTCTCTCTCATAGTCACGGTCAACATGATGAGAAAGGCAGCAAAATATTGTATTATAAACATAGCAGCGTCCTTGTAAGCTGTAAGATTTAGTTGTAATTTCATCTATGGCTGCTGTGTTATGTAACTCATCAGATATTCGCAGCACTTAAGAGTTTCACGAGCACGGGCCACGCAGGACGCTTGCTTTCCTTCTTTTGGCACATCTTTGGGCAGCCTCTTATTAGGCAATTTCTGTGCGCAGCATCGTCAGAAAGACGCCAGTAGAAGTAATTTCACATAATGAGCCTCCAAAGTGTCGATCCTCCGTGCTGCCTATGGCTTAGCTGCATTAAACAACATGCTTTTCTTTATCCAAGTGCTCTGCCGGGAGCAGTGGGCACCACGGCTGCCCTTCCAGAGTGACAGGACACATAACTCTCTGGTGAGAGCACCGGTTGCTTTAGAAAGCAATGGAAATTGGAGCAGTGTCTATTAGGAGATGACATGGGTATCGGAAAACTGAGGACAGGCTGGCTGGCAAGACTTCCAGCTTCCTGAAACGCGCAGTGTCTTGAGGCAAAAATCTGAAATATGGTGTATTTTTCAGTAATTAGTTTGTTTTGCTACAAAAACAAAACAAAACAAAACAAAACAAACCCTCTTAGTGTTACCTAGCAAGTTACTAATGAATTATAGCAGTTCGTCCGAACCTGGTAGGATGAATCGTGTGGCCAAGGCAATGACATGATCAATGTGCCCTCAGCCTGGGAGGCACTGGATGTGTATGGAGAGCACTGTGCCGGGTGCTCCGCGATGGATCCGCGTCGCTGGCAGGTCTGGCCGAGCATTCTGCAGCTTTGGTTGCAGAATGATCAGGTTTGGGCCAAAGAAATCATGAAATAAAACACAAGGGCACACGCAGTAAATTTGCTAGACGGTCAGTTTTACAGTGCACCTACGCTGTAGGATGCTGCGTTCCTTTCAGTTCAAAACTAATAATTTAAATTTCACTGTCTTCATTCATACACATCTTTAAATCATTTCCTCCTTGTCATTCTATGAAGCTGATGTTTTGAAGGCCTATGCCACATTTTTGATTGATCGTTCTTTGTCATTTGGGAGTGGTCCCCTCTTAGAACATTTCCTAAAAAAAAAAACTTTTGAAATATGGGCTTGATGAAATGAAAGAAATACATGTCATTTTTCCTTTAAATAAAACAGCTGCCTGAAATAACATCCCTGATTAAAAAACACAATATTTATGCTTCTCTGTGTCCTACTCACTTGCTTACGGGTTGAAAGTCACTAGCAGAATGTCATCATTGCCAGATCCTGCATCTGGATCTTTGATTTATTTGACAGATATGCAACATCCAAAATATCTAGGCGTATCGCCAGTGACTGTTTAGATGATGGTGCAGGGGAACGCACAATGTTCTTAATAGATCAGCGCCCCATCATTCTCCCAGAACTGACTTTTTGTGGTTGTCTTGGTTTGTGTTGATCTTCTGTGGTTTGAGTGAAGCACTTCTCTACCAGTTTTCTTCCACAGAAATAAACATGGCTGGGGAAGATGACATTTTTTTTACCTTTTTTTTCCCTGCAGGTATAGTAATATAGTACTCATGAATCAAAGCTAAAAGAAACTGAGTTAAAGACCCAAAACTAAATTATGTCAGTGGACTACAAGGAAATCAACACAATGGAAGAAACTTCAGCTTTTTAACTCAGTAAACAAAGCCAGTGAGCCACAAATCCTACTTTTGATGATCATTTTTGCCTCATCCACATACCGTGTTTACAGAACATGAAGACCAAAGAAGAAAAAAGAAAAGCTGCCTTAGCTAAATGCACCTTTACAACAGGCAGAAGTAAAATGTGCACTCATAATTGTGCAGAACTGGGCTTGTCATAACCCATATAAGTGCACAAGATGTGAAAAGGCTGAGCCTATTACTTTTGTTTCTTTAATAAGACCAGTTGCTTACATGCTATTTATTCAAATAATTGCAACCATCTCCTTCCCCCGCCCTTTCTTTTTCCTTTTGGAAAGAACAAACTCCTAGAAATAACTAGTGTCAGCTGTGAATTCTGCAGGCGAAGCCAAGAATATAAAGCCCGTGCAAGTGTGGACGGATCTGACCCTCGCGGGGGACACGGTGACACCGTCCCTTTCCCCCAGTCCCGTCAGGGCAGGCAGGCTGGTGTCAGCAGCACCTTTTACAGAATCAGTGCGTGGAGCCAAGAGCCCGATTTTCCCCCGCAGCTGCTGCTGAGAGCCCGCCAGCCCTTGCCATGGATGAGGCTGCACTTTCGCTATCCCCGCTGCCAGGGGGTGGTGTCTGGATCCTGCTGACGAGACACAGTGTCCCCATAGTTAACGTGGGCGCCCGTGCTTATGTTGCCCGGTGTAGGGTGTTCTGTGCTTGCTCACGGCTGGCGCGGCACGCTCGGCATCATCCCCGGTTTGCAAAGTCTACTTGGTTTGCTGCGTTGCGTTCAGCGTCGCGGGGACTGAGACGAAAGCAAATAGACGGCACCCGTTACCTTGACGCAAATTAAGTAGACGTGGTTTCGTGTTATGTCACACCAACTGCGTCCACGGCGCACGCTGCTGCCACTGACGAATTCCAGTTGTTTTTATTTTTCGGCGAGCAACATCACTCTTAAGTTTTGGTACTTTTTTATTTCACTCTCCGTCTTTTTGTAACAACGCTAGCCCTAAGGCTTCTTGGGAGCCTGGGTTAAAATTTACGAATGTAAAACTTTTCAAAGGTCACCAGAGCGCTTGATCCTCCTGTCAACAAGTTGCCTTGCACAAGGGCTGGAGAAAAGCATTTGGTTCGGTTCCTGGGTACAATTCAGAGCAGTCTGGAATAATCCTACAACAGCGTTTTGAAACCCCTTATTAAAACTGTCACCATATTTAGAAAGATCTACGGGCTGCAGAAACAGAACATCTTCTTATAAGGTTGGAAAACACAACAGCACGTCCAAGTCCAAAATGTCCTTGTCTGAACTCGCAAGATCTCTGTTTTGTGTAACCAGTCAACAGGCTTCTGCGTGACATAAATCAAAGCTGCTCCTCACCCCTTGCCCGCCTGGCGTGTGTTTGGGATGCCTGCATGTGTTACCCGAGGACCCGTGCAGGTGATGCAGGTGATGCAGGTGATGGAGGTGATGCAGGTGATGGAGGTGATGGAGGGGATGCAGGTGATAGAGATGGCACAGGTCCACAGGCAATTTGCTCCATCAGGTTCCTGGATAGCTCTCACTGTGTTCAGCAAAGGGCTTTTCCTGTCGCAGCGCCCTTACAAACTGCAGATTGCACTGCTGAGCTGAAGATACCAGAGTGTTCATCAAGGGCGAGGTGTCTGATGCGATGCTCTGGGCAGAGGGGCCAATCACCAGTGCAAAATTTGGGTTTTCTCACTTTTCCCCGTGCTGCGCTTCCTTTGTAATAATAGCAACTTCTCTTCTTCCCCTCCAGATCAGCTCACAGCGAGCCAAGGAGAAATAAATGACGTGTTGGGAGCGTTTTGTATTTGTCAACTGGTTGCCAAGAGGGTAAGGTTTAGCACAGCGGAGCTCGCCTTTTGCAGCAGCAAATAAATGGAGGCAACGTGCTGCTCACACTGTTTAAACCCTCAGTGTGATCTCAAACATATTTGTTCCCGTTTCTCCTGGTAGTGCCAGAAGCCTAGTTAGGATTAGGGCATGCAAAATCATGGAAGAGTACCAAATACATGCCAATGAATGCATTATAAAATTACTTTCTAATTGCATATGGTAAGCAAAAAGGATTAGCAGGAGTGCAAAGTGACGTGGCCTTTTCCATATGCTAGCTGCAAGAAAATGATGTTTATAAGCCATTTAAAGCTTCATTTGAGGGTTTTTTTGGGGTGGAGGGGTAGCTGTGAGACAGTGGTAGGATGCATTAACTCAGAGGTAAAGAAGATATGAGTTCGCTGCATTGTACTCCAACATCAGTCATTCCTGTGTACTTTTTGAACTGTGACAAAATCACCATCAGGATTAGTCAATTTGTGCTAATTGTGAGAAACTTCAGGGTAACGGTGCTGAAATACCTTAAAATAGTTCCCACATTGCAGCTGCTTATTTATTAGGTCACACCAAGAACAAAAAGTGACTTCTATACTAGGAATTTGCAAGTCTTCCATCTAATTGCTACTCCTAGTGTTTTATCAATTAAAAAAGATGCTTTTGGGGAGAAAATTTATAGTTTCTTTTCATATGCATTCTGGGAAGGCATTTCAGGTCAAAAAGATGGATGAAAGGGCATTTTTTTTGAGGAAATCCAGATTTATTTGAGGCTTTATTGGTGGCACAGAACGTAAGAGCAAACACAAGCAGTAACACAAGCAGTACATTTTTGAGCACTAGAAAGTTTGAATAAAATACAGGAAGGGGAAGACAGTGAAGGGATTAAGAGAAGATTGTTACTACCTTTGAATCATTAGAGGAAAAAGAGAGGGAAATTGGAAAGAAAAGAACAGTCTTGAGGTTTGAAAATTAATTTAAACTGCATTGTTTTACTTCTGCATAGGCCAGGTATTGTTTTCTTCATTTGTTTTCTTTGTGAGGATAGCTTTACGTGGTACAACTGATGAATCGCTTTATTGCTTTGGAGGTGTGTAACTCTGTCACAATAAATGGTGTTTGATGCACTAAAAAAATAATGGGCAGCAGTAAAACTGTCTTTCCTGTTTTACCCTGTAAAAAGATAGGTAAGAGGACTGTTCAGTTTAATTTATGGGAGATAATTAAATAGCCGTAAAACACTGATGCAGGTTTCTGTTTGTTCGTACCACATATTTAATACTGAAATAATTTTTGAAACCAGAGCTGGAGACATTACAATGATCTATTCTCTTAGCAATCCTAACCAGGAGAAATTGGCTGCTTAGAAAGAAACGGACCTGTGTTGTCAGACTTCAACTGATTTAGGGTATGCCCCCAAATGAGGGTGTAAATAATAAAAACATAACTTGTTAACCAGAAGTCATTACCCTGTGAGTACTCGACACCTTTTACAGAGCTACTGAACAAAGGGATTTATTAAATTCTGTTTCTTAACTGATGGGCATCACAGATTTGCTTGGAATGTTGCTATGACCATCTCCAGTGAGAGGTTTCATTCTGATACCAGGCAGCCCAATGACAGCAGCGCCTCGCTCATATCTGGGCAAATGCATTAATTTCCAGATAAAACCAAATAATATTAGGTTTTGCAATAGTTTTTCTCCTCCTCCTATGTTCCCTCCGTGTTTTAAGCTGGAAAAAGAAAAAGGATATCTACTTGGAGAAATTATGACGGGATGGTATCACGCTCATCAGTTCACTTTAGAAATAACAGCTATTAAACCAATAAACAGCTACCAGGTCCTGGTTTCCTCATCCCCAAACATTTGGCAGAGAGCTGGCAAGTCGAAGGCACGCTTTAGCCTGGCAAGACTTGAGATTAACAAACAGTACCAGGCTTTGTACTTTAATATTAGATATTGGATGTGGGTTTTTTTGTTTGTGGGTTTGTGGGTTTTTTTGTGTTTTTATTTTAATGGCATACCCCTCCCTCCCTAAAAATACATCACGGCAAACGTTTATTATAGCAAGGTGCCTGGAGCACACTGAAAACGAAGCATCCTTCTGAACTCTGAATCTTCCCCGTTAATGAGCTGGATGAGCTGAAAGGTACCACTGTTCAACTCGGATTTCACGGGCTCTGGTCTGAAGCCACCGCTCTGTCTAAGCGTCCCCTAGGTCAGGGGAAAGGGAAATCCATCTCTAAAAATAGCATGCTGTAGCTAGGTGGGGGAGTTCCAGGAGTGAATGAGTGCTGGGAGAAGAAATAGGTTGCTCTTCTCCTATTTCCAGGATATGGTCTGGAGGGCAGGTGGAATGTGCCTGACGATGTGCCTTTGCAAGTGGCTTTCACTAAAAAACCTCCACAAAAATCTAGGAGATGAAATCCATGATCAAGCCCTGGTACCTCCTCAGATCTCTGCGGATCTCAGAGAGGGATCTGCTCAAAATCCACAACACGTGGGAATCCCTGAATGTCAGGGGTTGGAAGGGACCTGGAAAGTGCAATCCCCCCATGGAGCAGGAACACCCAGATGAGGTTACACAGGAAGGTGTCCAGGCGGGTTGGAATGTCTGCACAGAAGGAGACTCCACAACCCCCCTGGGCAGCCTGGGCCAGGCTCTGACACCCTCACCCCCAACAAGTTTCTTCTCAAATATAAGTGGAACCTCCTGTGTTCCAGTTTGCACCTATTGCCCCTTGTCCTGTCATTGGTTGCCACCCAGAAGAGCCTGGCTCCATCCTCCTGACACTCCCCCTTTCCATATTGATCCCCATGAATGAGTCACCCCTCAGTCTCCTCCAAACTAAAGAGCCCCAGCTCCCTCCCCCTGAGCTCTACACACCAGGACTTGTCCTGCAACACCAGCCCACTGAAAATCTGCACTGGGCACTTGTCTCTCCGTAGAGACGCCCATAGTCATGTACCTTGGAGTCACAGGGGTTGGTCCAAATCAGCAGCATTCACCTGGGCAAGGACGTTTTCCTGTGAAAAGCCTGTTTTTGGGTGGGCGTCCATCTTCATGTGCCGTTTCTGGAGACTCCTCTTCAGTTCTGCAGCTGGGCTTTGTGATTCTGGCCATGCCGTGAAAAGCCGAGATGGCTGGAGCTTATGGAGAGTCATTCCTTCATTTCTGTAAAACACAAAAAGGCTTAAATCTAGAAAGAGAAGCTCAAGCTTTTCAACTTTTCACCCTTCTGTACATTTTTATGGTCAGCTGAGGGAAAAGAGCCCTAAGTGCCACATGCTGGTGTAGCACAGATTTGTACATGCACACAGGTAATTCAACATCCAGAAATAAGAAAAATTTGCACAGAAAGTCAGGTATTAAAAAATAAAACTTTTGATAATTCCTAATTTAATAATAACATTCACAGCAAAGCCAAGCTTAAATTAACTGTTAACTAGAGGTGCTGGTCTAAAAATGTGAGATTTCAAGAAAGTTTTGCAGAAGATTGCCAAAGTATGTCCCTTAAATGACACTCATGCTAATTTAAATTCTAACAGCGCCACATAGCATTAAATACTTGGTTACTAAGTGTTAGCATTAGGAAAAAAAAAATATATATATTGTCATCCAGCTATGAAGGAGCTCCAAGGAGATGAACAAAAGCCAAGAACTTTTGTGTTTCTTGGTGGATTTGAACCAGAACTCAGGCAAAAATGATTTAGTAGAAAAAAACAAAATAAAACAAACCCCACAAAAAATGTCTTCCTGGTTTCTCCATTGTGAAGTGACAAACTCAGAATTAAGCTGAAACTGTTTCATGGGGGGAGGTCCTACTGTTGGTGTTACATATGGAGTTAGGTCAAATGTTAGGCTGTTCCACCAGCAGCTGCACCATAAAACTGAGGGTACAACAGGAACACGGTGGTCCCAGCACCCCAAACGCCAATGGGGGGATCAGGGTCACGCTGGCTGCCCAAGGCCCTGGCTGCTCGCCCGCTGAACCTTCTCTGAGGTCAAATGACACGGTGATACCGCGGGATGACGACAATCCCGTCTGTTGGAGGCTCAGCTGCGCCTGGCATGCGGAAGCCAGGAGCTCTGCCGAGCTGGGACACGTCCAGCATCTGGTCACCTTGGACCTTCCAAGGGAACCTTCTCGAGCCCCCACATGGACAAATTGCATTTCCATAGTCCCACCTGCGAACCAGACTTCTGAAATCATTCCCCTTCTCCAGTTTGCTCAAAGCCCAACCCAAAAATGCCAACTCAATAGCCTGTTGTCCCCTTCCCCATTCCCCTGGCTGTACCACATGGAAAGGATCAAGCACCTGGAGTGATGGCCACCACAGCTGCAGTGACACACACACATTGTGGTTATTTTTTTCATACAGACATACTTTGGAAATAAAATATTTAAGCCATGTATAAAAAGTTATGACATACTGAAAACATGTAAAAGTTTTTTTTTTTTTTAAAAAAAAGTTTATTTTCCACAAGGAAGAGCAATAGGAAAAATTAAATTGTTTTCCACATAGTTTTCTTGAAACAGAGTCTACAAGGACATATTCAGCACCAAAACTAAAAAAAAAAAAAAAAAAAAAAAAAAGAAAGTACAAACAGCCATAGAATATAATCTATAAAGCAAACATTTAATATTGCACTTTGTTTCTCTAACGTTTGGATTTTACTTACTTTTCCCTAATTCAGATCAGAATTCTATATCAAATACTGGGCTACAACCATGAACCTCATGTCTTATAACGCTGAGAATTGACCAATACTTGTGGAAGAGTAATGCCTCTGAATAACTAACAATGTAACTCGAAGTCTGTATTTGATAAGCTTATAGAATTTCTCAGCCTAATCACAAAGGCTGTGATGCCTTGTCGATTACCATGATATTGGTCAATCCTGCTTCATATGCAATTCCCCATTATATTGTGATAAGTACTTTAATGCTATGTATATCAGCAATTGTTCCCTAGTCTGTTAAAGTAACAAAAAAAAGGAAAAAAAAAGTAAAACCACCAAATGCCCTTTTATGTCAACGATCCCATCAGCTTTTAGAATTGTCTGGTTGGAGAGGGTAGAGGGAAGGGACATTCACAAAACTGGCCTAGTAGCGTAAGACATCACCCAATTTCCTTCTCATCTGATATTCTTGCCCAAAGCCCAAGCCTTTTTAACTGAATCACTTAAAACGCGACTCATTTTATCACCCTGTTGTCATTTTTGAAACATGAATTATCGTTCATGTTCTCATAAAGGGCACTTATGGAAAAGCCTATTTTGTTGCATTTATGAAGCCTTAAAAACATGGCAGAGGTTTTTTTTTCTTTTTTAAGAACAAGCACCAGGCAGAATCACCAGCCGCCTCTATCCCCACTCCCTTCTGAGCTGTTTTATTGCACGAAGAGATAAATATGTGATTAATTGCATCTTGGTTTAAGCAGTCAACACCAGAAGCATATCCCTTTGTCAGCGGTCTGTGTTACACAATTTCTGAAAGGAAAAGTTGACTTCTGTTGTAAATCTCTAGCATGTAAGTGCTGGCATTTGTGTTAGCACATCTAAACCACTCCATTGCGCTCTTCTTCCTTGTGGCACACTCAAGGACGAGTGCTCTATCCATATATAACACATATATAATTTCTTGCATTCTCAATATATGGTGAGATTCACTGTCCTGCTTGTTTCAAAGCTCTTGAGAGTACCACAGAAGACACAATCATTGAAGCAACTCCAGCTAGTATTGACATACAGCTGGTAACACTGATCTTGCTCAGTTTAGTTATACTTCTAGTCTTACCTATTTTTACAGTATCATAAACCCTGAAGATAATACAAAGTGCACAAACTGAGCTCTTAGCATAGTCCAAGCTTTTCCTGCAGATTGAAGTATACTTTCTACTAGAGACTCATTACATATAGAATTTTTGGTGATTAGGTAACTACATATAAAAATAAATGTGCTTTCCCTTCCCATCCCTAGTACTTGAGATATCCATCTGCCTATGAATGCTGGACAGCATATGACTTTTTCCTTTAAAAAATTATTTTGAGGGTGAGCTGGTGTCTGCTGGTGCTGCTTTCATTTGTGCCTTTTTATCTTTTTTTAAAGCTTCACAACTTGAACATTTTTTTAGTAATGTATAAAGAGAAATGGGAATGAAGGTGGGTTTTGTAACTTTTGTGTATGTCCCTAGTCCAGATCCCCCTCTCAAGAACAAAAAACAAAACACAAACACAAAACAAAAAAAGAAGTAACTCAACAGTGCAACATAAAACAAATAGCATTCCAACAGTTTGGCAAGTGATGAGTTCACCTGAGATTAAGTGATTTTTTAGGCAGTCTGTAACAAAATGCTGCTTTGCGATAATAGTAGAAAGGCAACAAATTCTTAAAAGAAATCAAGAAGGTATACAATCTTGATGAAGTCTATTTAGTTTCTTTCTATTAACTCACCACCCCCCACCCTATCCCCATATCTGTTGCTTATCTACTACAGTAGGCTGAAAAACATACAGCAAGAAGGATTGGCTTGAAGGCATTTGATGTTTGTAAATAAATCCACAATAGGATCCAAGCTGAAGAGGTGATACATGATCAGCCTACTAGGACAAATCTGAGCATGTGCATATGCAGGTAAAGTCCAGGCTACATTAAATTAAAAAAAAAAAAAAAGTCAGTGCATTTGTCAAAGTCTGTTGCTGTTGTTTTTTTCTTGTCAAAGCTTTCTTTTGCTCCTTATTGTGCGGACCACAAACAAATAAGGGGTGGGGGGTAACAACAGTCCGGCATAAATGAGAAAAAGCTGTAGTGACACTGAACCGCACAACGTAAGCAATGAGCATGTGCAAATTTCCAAATCATAAGAGGAAGTCATCCCTCTCTTACAATGTGGTTTGAGTGTTTTGACACACGACTGTAGGTTAGTAAGGCTGCTCCTAGTATGTGCCAGTATCTAAGGGGAGGAAAAACAAAAAAAAGAGCTCAGGTCTTCAAGCATGTGGAGCAGTCCTACAACGTTACTGTAGGCTTCAAAGAATGATCACAGGTTGTTTTCGTGTATTCACCATACAGGCAAGAGCAAAACCACCTCCTCCGAAAAGTGTGTCTCCACCATGACGCCTTGACCTTCAACATGGCAAGTACGATTCAAAACCCTAGTCAGCTTGTTATGGATTTTCTTCAACGAGATGGGCAAGATGGTCTGTCATCTGTGGGCTGATCTGGGTTTGGATCAATCTATTCAAAAGAGGGGGAAAAAAAATTAAACAAAAATACAAACAAAAAAAAACCCCACAAAGGCATTTTTAGAGTCAATTGCCACAAGTAAATCAGTCCAAACAAAAACCTCACCAACATTTACAAGTTTAACACAATCATAATGATACATGGCATTCCCCATCCAAAGGTTATTCAAACAACTGAAAAACCTTTGAATTAAAGATTAGCAACTAAGTATTGTGGAAAATTTTAAACTGCAATCTGATGGTAACTGAAGCACAAAAAACTGAAAAAGAACTTCAGTAACACAAATCTTCACAATTTACTGTACACTAAAAATACAAGTTCATCACTAAAAACATGAAACTTAAAATATTTAATTCATTTGAGAAAACACTTTGCTCCAAAAAACACAAAATTATCAGTAAAAAGTCATTCTACTTTTAATTTACAAATAATTAGTCTTTAAACAACTCATAAAGTATCTTAGAAGTTGATGCGTTCCACACATTTCCTTCCTCCCTTTCTACAAAAGAAAGAAGGGGAGCAACCTTCTAACACTGGTCTCCAACTCTGGACAGTGAAACCAGTTTAAGTGTGCAATATATAGTTTTGTCAAAATTTTCAATTAATTTTATACAATCATGTTTTGAGAAAAATAAATTTTTAAAATATATATATATTTAAGAATATATTTTTTAATCTTTAATGAAAAGGAGTTGTATTCCAAGGTTAAACTATAGAAGGGTCCTCAAAAAGCACCCAGCACACAAAACTATGCCGATCTCTACCAACTCAATAGCAGATTAGTGTTCCAACAAGAAAAAAAAGAAGTGGATTTAATCAGGCACGATTTAGCCAAAGGACACTATTTTACATTTGTCCTATATCACTGCTTTTTCCTGAAAAAAAGCTTAAGTTATATCCTAGTTATTGAGTGGCTTGCAGAGAACTGAAAATGCAGCCAGAAATGTTGGAGAACTGTGTATTTACAGAAACCTATGTCAGGGAAAATACCTTTGTAACTTTTCTACCTGGAACTTCTGCAGGCACTGCATACACAGAACCAAAACGACACAGAGTAGTTTCAAAAAGAAGCAGAGCTGAAAAGCATTAGCATGTTGTGTATCTATAGATCCAAAATGTTGGTGTTAACCAAAGAAATGTATTATATATTTAATTCAAAGTTTTAGTGAAGTTGCAAAGTGGGCACATAAGTTTGGAAATTTCTACAAAGCATTAGAATTGTGAAGAAACCTGGAAACTCTTGATGCAATTCACCTGCAGTTTGCTAAACCACAGTCACCTTTAAGCCCTGGTCACCATTTTAATGATTTCTACTTATTTTAGGAAGGAGAAACAACTTCCTACATTTACTCCACAGGACAGAATCCAGAAAAACAGCTAATTAATCATCATATTCTGAGGTACCTACTTCTGAATAGAGGGGTGGAGGCAGAAAACGGAACTCCTGGATGTATGCAAACAATGGTCCTGGAAGCGCTCTCTCGAAGTCATCACAAGCACCCATGGGTGCAAGGCTGGACTGTCTCTGTTCTTCTGTGACCACTTCTGCATAGCTGGGAGGTGCTGCAGGGAAAAGGCACAGGCAGTTTGGACAAGCTGCCAGCATACGTAACACAAAAAACGTTGAACTTTTATTGTCATAAAATGCACTAGCAGGTAGGTAAATTACTTGGGTGACTTTTTAGCAGTAGCTGAACATGAAAAGGAGGTAGGCTGTTTTATTTTAAGATTATGTTCAAATCCAAGAGGTGGCCACTGATTATTGTGGCTTAATTACGCCCCTTAAAATTTAAAGCCTACTCAGAATAATGAAATTTCTGTACAGCTGGGAATGATAAAACATTGCATTACTCTGGACTCCAGAAATCTGAGTTTGGGATTTGCACATAAAGAAGGGATGTTTATCAGATGTGTCAAAACAGATGGAAGGAGACAGTTTCTCCTTTGTCAAGATAAGTTTCCCACTGAAATTAATTACTTTATCTTCTCACAAAGCTTTGGCTAAGGTAGGCAAAGGACAACAAACTATTCTGACAGGTTACAATACCTTGTAACCAAGGATGCAAGTGGGATACTGAAGGCAGAATTAATTCTGCAGAGCTACAATGGTACACTGTGCTTTCACACCTGCCACCTTCTAAGCAGCTGTATTTCACTGCTTCACCTTCAGAAAGGCAGGGAGGGAACTCTGTTCTTCTACAGAGGACAAACAGGTGGCAAAAAAACATCCACAAGGGATTTCCTGCGGGCTTTATGACAAAGGATGTAATTTGGGTCTGTCTGCACAACAGTCATGAATAAACCAGCCAAAAGTCAAAACAGACAAGCAAATTCACCGGGATTTTTATTGTTAAGTTACCTTCTGGTCTTTCAGGCAGTGTCAGACCAAGCCAATTCATGTTCATGCTACACTGGCTGCTGACACTTGATGTTCTGCTACCAAATGGGTGTAGAGGAATGGTACCAATGACCAGTGGTAAGTTAAGGAATAAATCCATGGCGCCTGGAATATCAACGTATACCTAAAAAACAAGAGAGATGTATGATTAAAATACAGGTTCATATGAACACTTCATAATTACAAGACTAAGTTCTCCGTCCATGCAATTTTCCCCAATGAACTTAAGCATCGTATTTTAGGGCCAATGTCCCTATAGAGACAAAAAGCTCCTCCAGTCAAAAGCACCTCAGGGTTCTTAACATGAGATCTCACATGGAAGTGTCACCTACTCATAACACATTTGCTTTGCTGGCACACCACAACTCTTTTAAGAACGTGTGTGATTTAAACAACTCATTTACAGACCTCCTGTCAGGACAAGAACACTAGGCTACGTATTTCTTTTGTAACTAGTTAGCACAGAGTGCTTCATTAGCACTTTGCAAGGCATGACAGAAACTACTCGTGCAAGACAAACAGACCATACAACATACCATCAGTGAGTACTCCACACGGATTATACTACAGTCGAGGATTGAAGGGGAAACAGGTGGAATTTTCAACTGTTTGCCATTCCAGGTTTCTGTTTTGCCAGATGACAAGGATTCCCCACGCAGGCTGGCCACAAGCTGCTTGACTTCCTTCATTTTCCCTTTGGCATAAAATGCCTGTGTTTGGTAAATGGCTGCCTTTGGCACCACCACACGGGAAGAGCAGTTCTCAATCTCAGCAAAGATCTGAATTGATTCACCTGAAACGAAACAGAATTTTATGTTCTCATTGTATTTACAAGGCAGCTTCAACAAATTGCCACATTCTGCATATTGTTGTAACGCACTGCACGCTGTTAGCAATGTTCTACCTTCAAAAACATCCACTGATGCTAATAGGAACAGGATCACCACGAGCAAATCTAACAGAGAAATGCACAGGTCCAACAGAAGCAAATGTGCTTCAACAATCTGAAAATTCGGCCAGAATTAGCTAACAAAACTAGTCATAGTTAAGAAAATGTCAAGAATATTGCTGAAAGCAGACTGAGGGGGTAAGAATAGTTTAAATATTTCATTTATATAAAAGCAGTTAAGTACAAACTGTTGTTTTAAAAGGGAAGGAAAAACATTTCCTATAATTAATTCTGTTACGTACCTGGGGTGTAGCCCTTCCTTTCAATTTTGGCACTTAAGGATATTGGGCCTGAGGTACAAAACCAACAACAGAGAGTCTTTTCTTTTGTGCCTGCTTGGGGTGACTGCAAGAAAATAACAACATTGTCCATTTAATTAGAGTTTCATCAATCTCTTAATCTATTTTAATCAACACAAAAATCACTTCCACAATGTGCTCATTGTTATGTATTTTGATAAACATAGCTAGTTTTATTTATAGTAAAAAAACTCGAGCAATTTAAATGGCACTATGCAGACATAAGGTTTATTCTAATTACATTACTCAGTAACGCCGCTTTTTCTGCTACACTTCATACTACAGTCACACTTAAGTTTTTATATATAAATACTGTAAAATTTAAGAAAAGGCTTTATAGCTTACATATCCCAACATATTGTTGGCAAAGCTTTTCATTTAGCAGTAAGCTAGAACATCTTTCCAGTACACTGTATTTCAGAAACAATAACCAAGCCAAAGTATTGTAACCTTGACTCCTGCTATTTCCTGTTTCAGAATGATCCCATGTCATCTATATTAAACAGACATTGTTATTTTGCACAGTATCAGGATTTCGGACTTGAATCAAACCCCATTAAAGTCAAATGGTAGTCCTTTGATTTTAATGGAATTTGTGCAAGGCTAATGTCCCATTGCAAGTCTGATTTTTTCATCCATACACACAAGAAACCTATTTCAATGGACTTCTGAGTGTTTTTTTCCCTCTCCATAGATTAGAATTTGAGGAAGAGGAGACAAAAAAAAAAATTTCATGCCAGATTGAAATCAAATCCTCATTGAAATCAGTTGTGATACTGAAATTATTTTAATGAAGTAACATTTCAGAAAAAGGTTATGCAGAATTGTGATAATTTCTCCCCATTGGTAGAAAATGATCCACATGGACATTATCAGTTATGCACGCCAGTACATTTTTAACTTTGCATTTGTAAGTTAGCAGTCTCTCCCTACAATATTCTTTCAAGTTTCACTGTTCCTTTTAAAGATTATTAAAAATCAAATAGGAACAGTTCTCAATTTTCCTTCTTAACGACATCTTACAATTTACTATTATCAATTTACATTGACAAAGCCATTTTACATATATTAAAAGTGAAGCAACTTTAAACACAGAAAAACATAGCTTTCAAAATACCAGTAGTTACAGCATTGCTGAACTGATGTAATGCTTACAAGATCAGCTGTAACTAAACTAGCAAATAAATATTAAGTAAAATTAGAGGTGGATATTGTTTCAGTTATTATACTTATTTTTATGCCAGAAACAAAAATTAGTAATTCTGTCAATTCTTACCAGTAATGAAGGAGTGTTGATATCTATATGTTCAAAGACTGTAAATTCCTTCTTTAATTTTACTGGTAGAAACCAAGGCCTATGCAATTCGGCTTTCACCCAATAGCGCACACTGCCATGTCTGCCTTCGAATGAGGTAGCAAGTGGTCTGTGCAGGACACAAAGGTCAAAATTGAGTAAAGTCTTTCTGTCTAATAATGATACAACTGGTCAGGTCAAGTATTAGTATGCAGAACTGCATTTTTTAATGCACTGTAGTATTTAATGCAGCATAACTTATTTGCAAAGTTTCCGTATCTCAGAAAAAAAAAAAAAAAATCAAGATTAAAGATGGGAGAAAAAAATCATCTCCAATTCATCCTACTATGGTTTTGCGTAGATTTTAAGAATCAAATAAAGAATTGTACTAGAAAATGCCAGGAGAGTACAAAGTTCCTTTAAACTTCCGAGGCCACTTTCACGCCTAGAATAAAGCATGGCCTTTTAAGGCCAAATTAAGACTACCAACTTAAAATTAGCATTAGTCTCAACCAACAATGGTTTTGGATATTGTATTTTGTAAATCATTGTCTATTTTTCACTTGGCTGGTATCTCAGTATCAGGTTAATTTTAGCTGTAACTCAGGCCTTTTATAGCTTGTTTTGCCTTAAGCAGAGTAAATATTTTAATTTAGAGTTCTGAAGAGAGACTATTTTGAGTACCTTCTAATTTTCCTCTACCCTGACAAGACCAGCTTAAACCATTTAAATTGCAAAGGGATGTACCTATGTAAGTACATATATCCCTATGTACATATCATCAAGACTATTCTGTTCTGAACTCTGACAGACAAAATAATTTTCAGGAGCTGGAGGAAAAACAAGGTGGAAAGGATCTCCAGACCCTTCAGCATCATCTTTTTTTTTTTCCTGTAACATCATAAAATGGAAGACGAAAGATCTTTATATCCCAGTTATCTCCAAATAACAGCAGTTTTCCATAACTTATTTTCCCTTATTTTTATGCAGGTAATATTTTCTGTTATACCATGTTTTGGATCTACCATACTATATAAATTAAAATTATTTGCAAAGTTTCCTCATCTTCCATAAGGAATAATATTAGCCACACTAGTACTTTACTAGACTGATTTATTCAGTTACAGGTTTGACTTCGGTTATTTGCACATCTGAGATGTCTACTGCCCTAATAATCCAAATGAAACAATTTTCTAATCAGTCTTCCATGTTTCAACCTGTCCCCTATTCTTTAGAGCAAAGCCCAGTAAGGACAGTGTGTGTCTTCCTTCCTCCTGCTGTTGATCTGTAGTTAAAGCAAATATTGGACATAGATCACATGGACACAAAAATACAAATAAGTAGGCAGTGTCAAAGTCAGGCTTTTAATACCAGCCTTTTTTTTTTTTTTTTTCAGTAATAACAATAGCTGGTTTCACGGTTACTCCTTAGGTCACTTCAAAATAACCTGTGTTTTCACCAATGCTTGTGCTATTTTACTGGCTATCTGCTTCAGTACAACCTAAGTGTTTCATGTTCACGTATACAGTTTAGGGTTTTCTTCATATTTAAATGCCCCTTCCAACTCAAAGGGAAGATCACTTATTAGCCTTATTTCTTTCTATGGTTGACATTTTTCACAGAAAGCTAAATTGTCTTTAAAAATCTCCATGTATACAGGTCTTCTCCACTGTTCTAGTAAGATCTACTGTGACATCCTGTGCTGTTCACTTTGAAACCAATCCGTAAAACTGTTTATCATCTGCAGGTTCTGCTAAAACCAGCACCTCTAATAAACAGATGGTTTATTAGCTTTAGTATGAGATACTGAGCTATTTCACATAACACAGCCCATTTTGTCAACCTTAATGGCTCGGCTGCTTGCCTTTTATAGCAAAACACTCCTTTTCCATCTATGTCAAGATTCCCTCTCTTCCTGTGTATTTAACTTTCTTGCAGTATTTTTAGCTAATTTCCACATTGATAACTCTTCTGTGTATAAATCTTCCATTCACAAGGTGCAGATCACACGTTTCAGAGTTGGAAGGGCAGGAGAACAACCTTAACACTTCTGCTCTCACTCTTGCTTCACCTTTGCTGAGACAAATGGGATAAATTACAGGAATTTTTCTTGCTTCATTCACTCATCTTTCCACTTACTGCCATTCAGGCTTTCGCATAAAAAACAGCCTGGGTACATCCTACTTAAAAGAAAAAACCTCCCATTTTGCACAAATATAGTTAAAGTTGCCATATCTGTTCCAGACTGAGCCCAAACAATTCAGCTGTGATCTTATCTCTCATTCTGCTGGTCTGCTTGGCTCCAGTAAACTGCTGCATGGGTTAGAAGGTATCTCAGCCACTCTGCAGGACTCCAGTGACGGTTCAAATTCTGCCCCCCCCCGCTGCTTCTTGGGAAGGGGTAAAATATTGCAAGACCTAGTAAGTCAGAAAGACTAGGTCAAAGGAAAAGTGAGCAACTGGGCAGCAACAAGCTCCCGTTTTGTGGAAATACAAAAAAAAAAAAATCAGTTTGAAAGCAACCTCTTCAGTTTAATGAGATTATACTCTCCACCGCATGTCAGAGCACAATTCCTACTACCATTGAAAAGGTTTCCCCTCCACCCACAGCAGGAGTTTTGCTCAGGAGGGTGGGCAGCAAGGCCAAAGGACTGCGTGTGGGCACTTACGTCTGTGGAAGCTCGAAGCTGAATGCATATTCATGCCTTCCTGAATGGATGGTGTGAAGGCCTTCTTCTGAATTGTCATCATCTAGGAGGGAAAGACAAAAAAAAAAAAGACACGCTACTCCACCTGAGCACATTTTTATATGTTGTACGGATTTCTCTTCCAGAACCAGAGGGATTTACACACTTGTTACAGCACTTAAGAACATGGTGTCACAGAAACAAGGGTCTCTGGTCCCTTCGCACTAACTGCTCAATGCAGAGACAAACCTCACCTACCAAAGGGTAAGGAAGATTGCAGATTCACCTGACAGAGCAGCAGAGGTTAATTTGCTTTAATTGATAATCCCACCTCTGAACACCACCACAGTTCTAACCGCTGCCATTTCAAGGCCTGCCAGCAAGGTCTGTAATGGAAATCATGCTTTCCACTTTGATTCAAGAATGGAAATGAAATAGAGATGGCTCTTTAACAGCATTAAGTGATCTGCACCAAGTCTGCTGCGTAAGATTAAATTTAGTAATTTGGCTTCCTTTTATCTCCTGCCTGGCAACAGTGTCCAGAAATTAATCACAAAAAATAGAATGGGAAGAACAAAAAAAAGGGTGTACAAGCACCACCTGGAAAGTACCAGACAAATTCAGGAGCACGGAATATGGAAAACTGTCCAATTAGCATTGTCTAGAGCTAAACTTTTTTATTTTTTGGTACATTAACTTGATCTTGCTTGGACAGCAAGATCCAGATATTTGCTGGTTCCACCGAGAAAGCTGACCTTTGTTTATGGTCCGATTTCTTGTGTTGCTTTAAATGCTGTAACAAATTTGTGGTTTGCTCCAGCATAATTACCATAAAACCAGAAAAGCGCTGACTCCATAAAAATAGAAAATTAAGAAGAAATAAATAACCGAGCATTTCGCGCATAAAAAGGGCTGGAGTAATAAACGGGGATATAGGGAGACAATGCGAAAGATAACCGCTTATATTTAATTGGTTGAAGCATTAATGCGGGCACACAGGAGGATGTAAGTTCACACTGTCCTAAGGAAATGCCGAAAATTAAAAAAAAAAAAAAAAAAACATTAAACAAACGAAAAGGAAGAGCCCCCAGCAGCAAGCTGTGGACACAAATGCTGCTTCATCAGCACGCAGCACCACGAAATGAATGTCAGGGAAAATGCGCCGAAAAGGGGCCAGAGGGTGAGGTTTTTTTAAATTATTTTTTATTTTAATGGCGGGGGGAGCGTTGCGTTTCGGCTCCCAGCACGGCGATCCGCTCCTCACAGACAAGTTCCCCGTCCCTCCTCCCTCCCTTCCTCCCCCTTTCTGCCAGCTCAGCAAGTCCCGCCGAGCGCGGCGGCCGAGCTGTGGTAAACAAGTGCTGAGCTGTCAATCAGGGGCCAGGCTGGAGCAGGAACCGACCGGCCTAAACCGGCGCCAGCGGATCCCCAGCCAGCCGGCTCATATACATACGGTATACGTTACACCCGCCGCATTCGCTCAGCAGCTCCGCCGCCTGAGGAGGGAGGGAGCGAGGGGAGGCGGGGCGCCGCTCGCCTTCCGCTCTCCGAGACCCCCTCGCAATGGGGCGGACGGTACCCGGGAGGGCGATGCGGACGTGACGGGCCCTCAGTGAGGGGGTTCCCGCCGCTCCTCAGGGGAGCGACCCCTTCCCCGCCTCGGGGGTCCGGGGAACCTGCTCCCTCAGCCCCCCCGCCAATCAGCGGCTGGCATCGCCTTAGCAACAGGGCAACAAACCCCCAGCCAGCCAATCAGGGGGGAGGTGGGGGGCGTGGCCTTGGGCCGCCAGCTCGGGGGGGGGAAGGAGCCCCCGGGGCGGTCATTGAAACTCGGCCGCGGTTCGGGGGGCAGCGCCCCTTCCTCTGCCCCCCCATATCCACCGCTCCACTGACACGCGTGGCCGTGTCCTCCCCGCCACAGGGGGGGTCGGCTGTGTCTGCACGTTGTCATCCGAGCTGTGTGAAGTTTCGCTGGGGCGAGAAATTTCTGAGACGACAGCGGCCTAAAGGTGGGGGGTGTTGAGCTATAGGTCACCTCAGGTATTAATTAAATACAAATAAAATAAAAAAAGAAGCAAAATATAGAGCTCCGCTGCGTTAATTTTAGAAATGCTTGGTAATGGGTTCGGTGCCGCCTGCAGCCAGAGTTAAAAACAATTATTCTTTTTACAAAGGAATATCCCTTCAGCGTATTTAAAAATTAAAAAAGCAAGCAGTAAAAAAAAAAAAAATAAATTACATAACCGGTTTTTAACACTTTATATTTTTCCTGTGCTAGGGGAATTAAGTCATCGCCACCACCTGACGCGTGCGGCCAATCTGCGCGAGGCAGGAGCCCCCCCCACCCCCCCCCGCCCCGACCGGTCCCAAACAGGATTGAACCGCTTCGAACAAAGGCTGCAAACTTCGGAAAAAAACAACCCCCCGGCCCTGCCGCTCGCACCCCGCCGCACAGGGGGGGTCGCCAGGCTGGGGGGGGGGGTACACCCTGCAGTATGGGACCCCCTCCCAAAATGTGGGGTGCGGGGCAGGAGGTTTTGCCTCCCCAGTTTTGGAAGGGATGCTCCCATTACCCTCCCCCCCCCCCTCCTTGCACCCCATGGTGGATTTTTAGACGGATTTTTACATCGGGGTGTCCCCCCTCTCTCTCCCCCACCCCAAAGGGAGAGGGAAATAGAAACGATTTACCGGGAGGAGGTTAAATTAAAAAAATATTAATTAAAAAAAATATTACACGTGGGGTGGTGATAGCATATGTCAAACTAAGCCACGGGGGATCTTTTATCTGGCAATAAAGAGCCACCCTTAAAAAAAATATATATATATATACACATATAAAATAATCATCACATTTTCGGGCCAAAAAGCAGAACACCCATGTGTCAAAAAGTCTGTTTTTAATGCTTTCATTGTATTTACAGGATTTGATAGGATGCTGCCAGTAAAGTCATTCACTGCCTATCTGGCTTGGATTTTTTTTTTTTTTTCTCACGGAGGCAAAAAGCCTGCTATTTTTTTTTTAAACAAAAAAGCAAAAAAAAAAGGACATTTTATAAAATAAGATATTAATCAATGGCTGTGTTGAAGGGCAGGTAGTTCAACTCCTGCGCGGAGCACTTTGCAGATGCATCTTCTGCAGCTTTCACATCAGGGTCCATCACCCCGGCGCAAAACCCGTGGAAGAAAAAAAGGGGGGGGGTGATAAAGGGAGATGCTTTTGCCTAATATAAAATTGCATGATGAAAAATATGCTTTACCTCTCTCGTGGCCGATCAGGACGTCCTTATGGTTGAAATACTCCACTTCTTCCGTGTAGTTCTGTGTGTAGGCAGTGTTGGATCCAGCGTTTCTCGACTCAGTCCAGCGCACTTTGGCGTGTCCCCTCGCGTGGATTTTGAGCGATTTCACTCTGATTTCCCCGGTCACTTCTAAACTGACCCTTCCTGAGACCGTGTCCCCGCTGGAGTAGACGGGGACATTGCTGTCATTCAGACAGTCAAAGCTTATTGTCAAACTCTTCACCTTCCCCAGCACCATTTTTTAATAGCAAAGCGTAGAAAAATATATTGTAAGAAAAAAAAAAAAAGAAAAAAAAAAAACAACCAAACAAAATCCCCTTAAGGAAAGAGCGACGGTGGCAGCGCTGCCCCTACAGCCGGCTCATGGGGACGGCGGGGAAGCCCCGGCCGAAGCCCCGGCGCGGAGGCCGCTGCTCCGCCGCTGCGCTCTCCCCACAAAGGCGCTGCCGGCCCGGCGGCCGCCGCCCCTTATAACCCGAGTGACAAACAAGCGGCACCGCGCATGCGCCTCCCCGCCCGCCGCCACGCCCACAGCCACGCCCACAACCCGCCCCGCACTCGGGGCTGCGCTTTGGGGACGCGTTTTTGGGGTGTCGAGGCGCTGTTAGGGAGACCCTTTACCACACACCGCCCCACACGCTCCCTGTTGTGGGTGTTCTCTTCCGCTGATTTCTTTTTCTTTCCCTAGTTTCCTGGTGCCATTTCTTGGGTAGACTTGGTTATTTATTAGAAGGGGGTGGTCAGTAGGTCAGAGAGGTTCTCCTGCCCCTCTGCTCTGCCCTGGGGAGACCACACCTGGAATATTGTGTCCAGCTGTGGCCCCTCAGTTCCAGCAGGACAGGGAACTGCTGGAGAGAGTCCAGCGCAGCCACCAAGATGCTGCAGGGAGTGGAGCATCTCCCGTGTGAGGAAAGGCTGAGGGAGCTGGGGCTCTGGAGCTGGACAAGAGGACACTGAGGGGGGACTCATTCATGGGGATCAGTATGGAAAGGGGGAGTGTCAGGAGGATGGAGCCAGGCTCTTCTGGGTGACAACCAGTGATAGGACAAGGGGCAATGGGTCCAAACTGGCATACAGGAGGTTATACTTAAATTTGAGAAGAAACTTCTTCATGGTGAGAGTGCCAGAGCCTGGCCCAGGCTGCCCAGGGGGTTGTGGAGTCTCCTTCTGTGCAGACATTCCAACCCACCTGGACACCTTCCTGTGTAACCTCATCTGGGTGTTCCTGCTCCATGGGGGGCTTGCACTGGATGAGCTTTCCAGGTCCCTTCCAATCCCTGACATTGTGTGACTGTGATTTAACGCTGGCTTTGTTAATCCTCGCTGGTCCCCCACAAGGTTTTCAATGGGGTGCGTGATGTTCGATGGGTGAGCTTTCACACTTCGGGGGTTTGCACTGGAGCGCGCCGCTAAAGTTCAGGCTTAATGTTTTGAAAGCATATTGCTGTATTTACAAGTAAAAAGTCATTCGTGCTTTCCTTGACCTGACACCTGGTGGAGGTTCTTGTGCTTTTTATGACCGGAGATGTTCTCTGTGTCCTGAGAGCGTGTTAGGACTTTTTATGCTTTTGCACCATCTTGTGGTAAATCTTCAAACTTCCTTAGGGTGGGGAAACATAGAATCATTTAGGTAGGAAAAGACCATTAAGATCACCAAGTGCAACTGTAAAAACATGACTTGCAAAGGAAGAAAGAGTGTTTATTCCTCCCCTGCTAGTGCTTTTCTTGTTGCTCTTGTGTCTTTATCTGCAGATGGCCTCATGCATATGTTTATTTGCACGTTTTTCCTCTTTTCTGCCATGTAGAAGATAATCATGTCCTCCACGAGTCACAGGAACCATAACTCCGTGCTCTGCAGCTGCTGTAGGACGTGTCCAAGGAGGCAGCCAGACGGGGTGCAGCTTCCATCCACAGAGCTTGGGCACAGCTCCTGCCTTCTGCTTTTGGGTTCATTCTCACCTTTTCCAGAGTAAATCTGCAGAGATCACAGAATCCCAGAATGTGAGGGGTTGAAGGGACCTGGAAAGCTCATCCAGTGCAATCCCCCCATGGAGCAGGAACACCCAGATGAGGTTACACAGGAAGGTGTCCAGGCGGGTTGGAATGTCTGCACAGAAGGAGACTCCACAACCCCCTGGGCAGCCTGGGCCAGTCTCTACCACCCTCACCGGGAACAAGTTTCTTCTCAACTTTAAGTGGAACCTCCTGTGTTCCAGTTTGAACCCACTGCCCCTTGTCCTATCACTGGTTGTCACCAGAAGAGCCTGGCTCCATCCTCCTGACACTCCCCCTTTCCATATTGATCCCCAGGAATGAGTCCCCCCTCAGTGTCCTCTTGTCCAGCTCCAGAGCCCCAGCTCCCTCAGCCTTTCCTCACACGGGAGATGCTCCACTCCCTTCAGCATCTTGGTGGCTGCGCTGGACTCTCTCCAGCAGTAATTAAGATTATGAAGTGATCGAGATTATGAAGAGCACAGCAGTTAACGTTTTCTGGGAAACTGAAGGCCCAAATTCCTTCATAACTGGGTTATGGTGCATGCTCATTTATATTCTGATACGTGTGACATCTATTGTATACTGATTGCATTTGCCCATTTCAGGCTCACTGGCGAAGCATAACATACATTGCTAAGCTGCTGTAAATCTTACCCTATATATTATCTGTGGACATTGTTGCTCTAACTTGCCACCTTTCTTGCTAGGATTGCTGTCTTTTGTCGGTCCATTTTTGACACACAACTCAAGAATACCACGGGTTATGGGACCAGCCCATTTTTGACACACAACTCAAGAATACCACAGGTTATGGGACCAGCTCCAAGAATTTCATGTAAGGAACCTGTCTGGAAGGTCACACCATTGGTGAGCTTTTGGGTGATCTGCTAGGCCTTCAGGTTTTGCCAATTTGCAGACAGTTATGAGTCCTGACCATGTGTCATGCTGAGCAGCAGGCAGCTCCTTCCTGTTTCTGGATTGTTGTCCGGAGGAAAACGCACTGGATGGTCACCCAGCCTCTTGAGTCATGTGGTGAAAACCACCAATAAACCTAATTTTCACTGCAATAGTGAGACAACTGCAATATGGATCAATTATTGAGGGCTACAGGCATGATCAAGCCTTCTTGAATATTTTTCCAAACGTATAGAACCAATTCCATTGAATTTAGCAGGACATTTGGATGCCCATGCGATGCAAAATCTCACAATCTTTGAAGCTCTCTAATTTCCTTATATTGCTATGCTGTTTTTGTGAGTTAATTAAAAAATATCCTGAGTGATCAGATGTGCAGTTTTACATGAAAGTTGACGCAGTTTTACATGAAAGTTGACCCAGTTTCCTAGACTAGTTCTAAATTTCTGTTACAGCTTGGTGAAAGAAAAAAATATAAATCAATTTCATATTCACTCTGTGCTATGTATATATATATATATACACACCCAAAGCATTTGAGCTGAGATTTGTTTCTGTTTGAAATAATGACCCTTCTTCTCCCAGTGCCCCAAGCAGGAAACTTTCCTGTGTTTTTTTTTTTTTTAATATATAATTTTTTTTTTTTTTTAATTCATCTGTACTATCTCTTCCCTAAAACATGAGTCTCCTTCCTGCAGCTTTTCACCTCTGTGTCTTTTAAGTAAGGAGGATGGATTCAGAACAGCATTTCCTGTGTTGCATCCTGTTGGTGACTGTGGGCACAACTATAAACTCCCAAATCTCAAGATTTTGTTGTGAATCTGGCGGTATTTGGTATGTTTTAAAGTCTCAGATTCAGGCGAGGTAAGACGCTCATCTCTATCAGATACTTTTAGACCTGATGAGTTCAGAAAAGAGCCTTCAGTTCACCGGAACATCCCAGAAATCATCACACAAATGAAACAATCCAAATCTTGGCCTTTTGCATGTAATTTAAATCTGGAGCACGGAGCAGGCCGACACGGTTTGCTTAAGCGTGTGCTATGAATAATAAACTTTAGATTGATTGTTTTGTGGAATGGTGTTGTATTCATGTGTATTCGTGTATTTCCCACATCCTGTCAAAAGTCACACACACATCCAGCCTCTGCAGCTTTTTTCCTTTTTAATATTTCTGGTACTGTGCCATTCATTTTATCTTTGTGCTCATGATTTATACGTTTTGAGCCATCTTGTGGCAAACGTGGTGAACTGCCTTTTACCAGCCTTTTGCCCGTGAATTCCTGTAAACCTGCTGTTAATTGCTGAAGACTTTTTGTCAAAATAAAATATTTTAAAACTATAATTCTGCTTTTATTTAAACGGAGAACATGCTATGAAGTGTGACTCAAAGAGGTACTTAGCAGTTATCATCAGATTTTTAGTTAACTGTAAATACTAGTTAATTTTCAGGAGTTAAGTTTTTATTTTTTGTCAAATGAATTACCCTTTAGTTGTTAAGAGTTATATAGATCCTGAAACAGGATTTTAAAAACTGACTGCAAAGATGATCAGGTCTTATCATCTTAGGTTAACGATAAGCAGCGAAGTCTTAGTTTTAACATACTTAGCGTGGTCACTATTTGTCAGGAGCCTCCAATAACCTTTGTCAGGCCTTGTACACAATTGACCATGAAGGTGATGCTTAGTAGCTCCAATGAAGATGGCAATATTCCAGATATTCCATCCTCTCTAAAGAGATAAAGGTTAGACCTCGCTTAAAGAACCATGTTGTGAAACTAGCAAGCTCTCTCTTATACATTTTGGTTTTGGTTTTTTTTTTTTTTTTTTGGTGGAAAGAGGGGAAAGAGGAGAGAAAAGCTTGTTAGAAGATTATGGAAAATCAGGGAAAGAAAATAAAGAAATCCTGGCCTGCTGGGTAATACAGATTGTATTGCCTGAGAATCTTCACTGGAAACTGTTGAGAATTATTGGTAATTAATCTGAATACATAATATTGATTAATCTGAACTTAACTATTCCAGTACCAATGACTGTGTGGTGTCTGTGCATTCTGCCCTGTTTCTGAGAGGCTGTCACAGGACACTAATCGACTGAATAAAGTCAGGTAATGCCTTCAAACAGGATTTATTAATATATTCAATTATAGTTCCATTAATATTAACTAACTGCAGGTTCAAGATGGCAAGTGGGATATGTTACTACACAGCTGACTTAGCTACGTTTTGAAGGCTAACCCAAAATGAGCAATCATTCACCCAACAGGATGAGAGTTGCCAACCTCGAGGTGGTGTTCCCAACCTCAAACCTTGGGTGGTGTTCCGACCAAAGGGAAGAGTCCCCAACTGCAGACTCCAGGCTCCAAGAGGGTTTAGGCAACCTAGAGAGATTAATCCTTTATGTGGCAGGCTGTTGTGCAGGCTGAGATCCAGCAGATGGATGTGGATGTAGAAATAGCCAGATTTTAGGTCACCCAGCTCCAAATAAATATTCTGAAACTTCTTTTTGATATTTCACCCAACCTGGCGGGAGGGTTTGTTGTTTCTTATTTTTAAGTTTGTTGGATGCCTACGTTTGCACTTTTCTATATGCCTAGAACTTTCCCAGCCTTGACATGACCTTTGCATTCATGCTGAAGATCACTCAAAATCCAGAGATAAGGAGTGATTCTGCTTTGTTACCACTAATGTCTTTATCTAATCTCATGTCTTATCATACACTTGAAAAATCTACAAGGATGGGCGTGATGCACAGTGATCTTGAGAACAGTCATATTTTAAAAAATGTCCTCTTGACTCACTGATCAAGAAAATAACTTTAACAGGAATATCCAGATTCTTCTCCCATGTCCTTAGAGACCATCCTCACATATTATCTGGGGTGGAGGACATTGTTTGCCCCACTTTTTGAAGCTGTTTCAGTGTGCAGCAAAGTATGGTCTAGAGACCGTGTTTTCTAGTGGTTCAGGTGTTCATACTGAAGGAAGAATCCTGGGTTAAAACACCAAACAGTACTCCAGGATGATTTTTATATTTCATGCAGTGAATGAATGGAAAATGCAAAATGTACTTAGTGTTGGGGTAGCGGGGAGTGATTTAGGGTCCTGCTTGTCACAGAATGACGTTTAGATCACTCAAAGAAAAGCGTGACTAAACAATAGGAGTACTTGAGTCTGGGGTCTTCATGTTTCTCATTGTATCTTTTTCACTGATCTCAGGTGGGCCTTTGTTCTGTTTAACTGTAGATATTGTTTATAGTCCATAGCACTGAAGGTGATGTTTTGTCTGAATTAATCCTTTTCTTCCCAGCAAACCGCAGAACAGGCCTGATCTCACAAATGTCTGTAACGTCTTCACGGTAGCCTTGAATTCATCCTTTTCCCCCTGGTCAATTCCGTTCTTCCCAGCAAAGTACAAACCAGACCTTATCCCATGCATGTTCAGTGGCCCCTTTTTGTAAGCATAAGCAGAACTTTACAGCAAATTCAGATAACTAAGTAAAATGAAGCAGAGAGCATATTAAAAATCACACAACCTTATAATCCTAGGCAATTAGTTGTATGTTGTATGCATTTACTTAAGCTAAATGACTGATGTGAAACTTAAATTTGGCTCGTCCACTGGTCTGTGATCAGTAAAATCCATCACCACACAGCCAGTTATTCAGCAGAGAGAGCTCAAAGTAGGCTGACCCAGGCTGTCATATTTGTAGAATAAAGTGTTTGACCTATTGTCGAGGGTTAAGATTGCGGGGTGACAATCAAACCCTGGCAGATGTATTGTTAACCTCCTCTTCCCCCCACTTCCCCCATTTACCCCTCCCTCTCCCCCCCTTCCCACTCAGGATAGGTGATCGGGAGGGAAAGAAGGACAGAGAGAAGAGAGTTGGAAAAATTAACAATGTTTTACTAATGCTACTAATAAGAATAGAGAAAATAATACAAAATACACAAAACCAATCTTGAAAGTCTCAGCAACTGCAGAGCCGGCACCCGAAGTCCTGGACTGGACTCTGCAGCCAACTGGAGCTGGATTCAGTCTCTCACTAGGCCTCAGTTCGCAGCGACGACTCGCAAGGTCCTCTCCTAATGTCGCCGTAAAGAAAAAGGGAAAAGGGATGAGATCCTCATGATCTCCCACTTTTATATGAAGTATGCACGTGAATGGGATGTTACACACAGTTTGTCGTTTTCTTGGTCACCTGTTTCTCGTCGCCCCTCTCGTGAGATGTCCATCCATGCTCATCAATAACTTCGCATTCCATTGCTCTGTTTACCAAAATATGTATCTGGTTCTCCAGGAAAATGCAGCTCACATGAAGCTTTAGCTGACAGGCAAATTCACTAAAAGAGAAACTTGTTTTTTAACAAAACCAGGACACCCATAGTCAAATTGGACACAGTGGGAAAAGTCTGCACGAGACCCCCTGCACCCACAAATTATCAGTTATTTTACTAAGCAGGCTTATTATGGGTTTGGTTTTATAATGGTCCTCAGTCACATAAGGAAACTTGGAGTTTGTGAAACTGATTCCTAAATTTAAAAGAATCAGGAGCTAGGAGCAGCTTTGCCTGATTCTCATCTATAACCTTGCAGAATAGTATTTATTAGTGAAAAAGAATGTATACAACAAAGAGTTTTATTTCTGGTCACTCTGTTTTCAGAAAGTACGTATTATCAGTAAGGAAAGTATTCAAATTGAAAGAAATTGAAAGTTTTATTTGCAATTTATAGTTAGGTTTGTCTGTTTGTTTTGGAGATTTTTGTTGTTTTCTCTTTTTGTTCGCCTATTTCTAAAGCTTTGCTAAATTAATGATTTAGAGTAACTTGAGTTCTGAGGTGTATTTGCTATTAGAAACATAACTTGAGTTATGTATTAATAGCATTAAACTGAATACTTGCAAGTTTTGGTTTGAGAAAATAGTTGCTAGTGCTGTTAAAATGAGAAAAACAAACAGCTAAACACATATTTAAGCTAATGTCTCCTGGAAAGTGCAACAGAAGTACAAGCTTAGAGTTGCAGTTAGTAATATATTAATATAAGCATGTGCTTGAAATAGCTACCTCGGAGATGATGATGGGCAGTCAAACAGGGGCCTGAGCTAGAATACTAGGTTTCTTTTTTTTTTGTTGTCGTTCTTTTTGCTGTTACCATTTTTTGGTAAGCAAGGATTGTAGGGGAGGTAATACCTTGTATTAGACTAATTTATAGTCTGTGAAAAGAACAGACCAGCTTTCAGCACACCATCTCAGCTTCAAACCTTAAGTAAGGCAGTATTTTTAGAAAGAAAGCGACCCCGAGGCAAGCTGAGTTCTGCTTTAGACCATCTATTATACTTCAGCTTCCTGAGCTAAACTAATAAGCACATCCAACCTGCCTTTATAAGCAAGATAATTATTCCCGCAACAAGAGTGATGGTTATCACTGCTGGGGAAGCCACGCTACTCTATTTCTGGCCCCTTAAGCGACATGGAAGCCATGCCTCTCTCGTTTTTGCTGTTAAAAATTGAAGACGTGGGCACTGTGAAACCCCTTGTTGGCTCAGAAGCACCGTGGGGAGAGTTTATGAGGTTTGCAGAAATACTCAGAGTACTCAGCACTAGAAATAAACCTTCATGGCCACAGCAAAACTGAAATGGCAGGAGGGTGATGGCTGTGGGGGTGGAAACCATACGTGGCTTTGGGCTGGAACCTTGGGATGGGAAGATGCTTGGACAGAAAAGGACCAAGCAAGAGCGTAATGATGCGGGATAGTCTACTAAGCACAGGCGTTTTGAGGATTTTTGGTAACTTTTAGTGTTAATGAGCGAAGTGCTTGCAGCAAAGTGCTTGTGAAGTGGGGAAGAGTAAAGACGGAATTACAGGAGCTGCAGGCAGAAGAGAACAGGACGTACGTCTGACAATCAGCTCCTTCTACGGGGCGGGCCAGGTTTGAAGGATTTAGGCAGAAGGAGCTCAGTCCGAACTGTGATAATGGGAAAATCCCTGCCTGTCTTTTGAGACACTCCATTTCAAATGCATCTCAAAGGTTTACTAGAAACTTTTGCTCATTTTGACCGGGGTTGAGCACCTTGTTCTTTTTCTTATTCCAGCTGATTAGGACCCAGAAACTGGACATTTGTTGGCTACCTGAAGGGACACAGCCTGAAAATATATCACAGTTAAGCCATGATGGCATTCTGGTTGTATGACAGGTATGTCCATGTGCACACACATGTCAGATTTGTTAGGGACAGTTTGCAAGATGGGGCTCCTCCTCTTCTCTGCTCTGCTCGTAGCATCTGTCTGGCAGGTGAGACCCCTTTGTCATGGGAGGCAGCCCCTGGCACTGTGACATATGCTGGTGGGGTCCTATAAAACAGGACATTGGCCTTTATAGATCTCTATTTTATTTTTTTTTTTCATATACAGGCCATATAAAAGCAGGAGGAGTCTAGGCAGATAAGTATAATTGCATGGAACGTTATTTGTGCAGGGAAATCTGTACTGTTCCAGCTGCGTGGCATAGTTTGTGCACAACTCATTGTTTCATGCAACCTGACATGTCAGTAAACGCACCTTTTTTTTTAAATTATTATTATTTTTTCTGTTTAACCTATCTGAAGTTATATTGTCTCCAGTTGTGGCCCCTCAGTTCCAGCAGGAAATTGTTTCGGTGGCAAACAATGATAGGACAAGGGGTAATGGGATCAAGCTGGAACACAAGATGTTCCACTTAAATTTGAGAAGAAACTTCTTCTCAGTGAGGGTGGCAGAGCCTGGCCCAGGCTGCCCAGGGGGGTTGTGGAGTCTCCTTCTGTGCAGACATTCCAACCCGCCTGGACACCTTCCTGTGTAACCTCAGCTGGGTGTTCCTGCTCCATGGGGGGATTGCACTGGATGAGCTTTCCAGGGCCCTTCCAACTCCTCACATTCTGGGATTCTGTGAAGATTCCCTCTCTCCAGGCTGTGCATCCCAAGCAAGCAGATTCATTTCCTTCCCACCCCCACTCAACAGCTGCACAGCAGCGAGACAACACTGACCTCTGTCCTCAGGAGATATTTGGGGGCTACCACAGATAGCTGTGGATCCAGCATAACATTGTTCATGAGTCTTATTCTCAGATCCTTAATTCTCCATAAATACTGTGTTTGGACCTAGCAGAAGTGCCTGCATTCAATTCTGGAGATAGGCATTTGAGTGAAATGTGTAGTTGTTTTTCTCTCTGGTTTTCCATGAACCACCAACTTTGGCAAAGGCATTTTGTGTTTTTCTGGGCTGCGAGTTCCTTGCTCACTTGTAGTGACTCATACTTTTTCACTACCATGCTGAGTGAATTATTAAAGTAGAGTGATAATTCGTGCATTTTTTCTTTCTTTAACCTGAGGAATGCCTTCATCAAATGAACAGTATTTTTATGGAGACCCAAGATGATCTGCACAGCGCTGATCTGAATAAACTTATACACTGAAGCTAGTAGCATCACTGTTTTCTCCTTCACTCCCATTTTTGTTTGTGGTGATGACATGGTTACCAAGTAATGGAAGAAATGCTTCAGGCTTTCCTCTTACTCCAACAGGTTAGAACTCTCTTCCAGATGTAGTTGCCTAAATTTTGCTGAAATCGCCAGAACAGTAGGATACAGAACATGGGAAATTACGAAGTGAAATACTAGGTTGCAAGATGTGTAATGGCATTCTTATGTTCCGATCAAGGCAAGTGATGCAGCTTAAGACTGTTTTTACCCTGAGATTTCTGTAAAAATGGGCAACCTCATGGTAAATTGTTGACACATGTGTCTGAGTGTCTTCCAGCAGTTAACCTGCACACTGTGAAGATTGCAGAAGAAGAGCCCTTTTCAGCAGGATGGCAAAGTTTTATTGAGAAAATAAAATAATTTAGCTGGGCAGATTTGAAGATGGTGCTTTGCTGAGACTGTTAATTGTTATTTCATTGGCCTGCTGGGGATGCTTAAAATCAGCTTCACACTGAAGACAGAAACTCCTTAATAGGACCATCAAGTGTAGCATCCTGTTAAGCTAAATTTCTGTTGTTCGGTGTTGTTAAATCTGAATCACACGTCTACTGCCTTCTGCCTTTTCACCCCATGTGGGCAAGCATTAAAAATAGCCACTGAAGAAAGAAAATAGATGTTAAGTTTTAAACACCCATGGTCCCTTCTGAGAACTTGACCAAGAAAAATTCTCTGTGCTCGGGTGGAGGGACACACAGACGTATTTCTTGGATTGACTGTGACTGGTGCACAGAAGCAGTCCTGAAAGATGCAATGCTTCGCGGATAGAGGTGTTGATTTATCCTTCAACAACAGCTTAGGAAATTTTGCAACTTCTATACTCAAATAAATCAGTCAAGGAAGGAGCTTGCTGCTGCGTAACATGTGGAGTTGTCAGTCGTTTTTATCTTTGAAACTGCTATTAATATCTTTTGGGAAAAGAGTCACACGAAGGCAGCAGAGCAGTCATGTTAAGTAGGGACTGATTAAGGGGATATTAAGGGCCTTATTAAGTGCTGCAGAGCAGGGAAGGGTAATGCTGAGCATCTAAATTATGGAAAACATGACGAATGTCGCTGCCACGTATTTTCATTCATTAGGGCCAAACAAGTCTCAGACCTTCAAGCCCAAGCTCCCCCTCAGGGTTTGTCAGTGAGCCTTGTGTGGCTTCAATAACGTGGTTTAACAAATTAATTGTTGCGGCAACCTCAGAAAGTCCCTTTTTCCTGCTGAGGGAATGGGGGAACACAGAGAATCCCAAATCGCCCAACAGTTTAATGTCTTCTACTGTTAGAGATGACAAGATACTTCAGCATTTTTTCTACCTTTTTCTTCTTACTTTTTTTGTTTAAATTACAGAAGGAGCAACTCTCCCCCTGCCCAGCATTCTACTGTTACATGAGGAGATGAAGCAGAAGCTGAGCAGAAGATCCAAGTGGCCCAAATTAATGAAACATTAGAAAAGTGAACAAGCTTGATCAATGCAATACACAGTTTTGTAGTTCAGCATAATGCCCTTTGCAGCAGATGATGTAATTGTTATGAAACTAACCCTGGGTGATAAAATGCTTAAGAATACTGTTTGGAGAAGCTGCTACAGAACAAGAAGTCCCAGAACAAAGTCTTTGGTTGATAATCACTGGCAAAGTTCATCCGTGTCACCTCTCGGTTTCAGAGCTAGTCAATGACATTCACCCCGACTGTTTCGTTTTTATGCATGACTGTGTGCAGTTCTGTCTGAAAATAAAGCTTAGGTAGCAGTTTTGGCTTATCTGAGTGAGCCTGAGAAAGTCCTGGAGTTTTTCTCATGTACAAGTTTAAGTTTTGTTGTATTTTTTTTTAATGTAGATGGATTTTTATTTCTTTTTAAACTGAAGTAAATTTCTTATCTGCACAATATACTCCCCAAGAATAGGTTCTTGCCTATGTACCAGAATAACTAAAATGAGATATTTTTTATGATATTGCAAGTAATTGGAAAAAAAAACAAACAAAAAACCAAAAAACACACAGTTGTTTTTAAGGAGAAAAAAAATGGTCATATGTCATTGACAATATGTATTAAAATAGTGAAGTTCTTGTCAATAGAGCAGCTAAAACAGATGATCGTGTGTATTGTAGATTCCAGTGTGAGCACTTACACTGAGAGCATCTAAAATTACAGTATAGTGGAAAAAGAAGGGTGTAAACTGGTAGTGACCTCAGTCACTGTGATTAGTGTTGTTAAATTTGAGCAAATACTGAGAGAAAAACTGAAGAAGAAGAAAAAAGAATGAGGATACAGTAGAAACTGGGAATGTTGTGAACATTTTTTCATGGCAATTCAGGGGAGCTATGCTGAACGCTTTGTATTTCTGGGCCATATTGATCTATGGTGGGTAGTTACACTGCTGTTTTAACTGAACTCACTCGTATAGGTGAAATAGGTAACTACTGCCAGTTTTCATTTCAGGTGTTTATGAGTTGTGAATAGCAGTTGAATTGGGGGAGTAGATTCTTTTTCTGCATGTCCACTAGTGGTAAGAAAGGAAGACAAGGGTTAAAAGTGTTTTTGAACAATGCATAAAGCCAGAACTTTGCTCATTAGCTGGCTTTTGTTGCCATCTGGTGGCTGCTTGTCTATATTTCAGGAGGAGAAACTGCAATATGTTCACATTTTGTGTGCTAGTATTCAGTGTTCATATAATTTCGAAAAGAAAACATAAAATCATGAATTACATAAAAGATATTGAGTATTTGGGAAATGCTCTGATATGCCATCCAGAGACCTGAACAGGCTGGAGAGTTGAGCAGGAAAGAATTTAGTTAAATAGAACAAGGGCAAGTGTAGAGTCTTGAATCTGGGCAGGAACACCCCAGGTTCCAGTATAAGTTGGGGAATGACCTGTTGGAGAGCAGAGTAGGGGAAAGGGACCTGGGGGTCCTGGGGACAGCAGGGTGACCATGAGCCAGCACTGGGCCCTTGTGGCCAGGAAGCCAATGGGACCTGGGGTGGGTTAGAAGGGGGTGGTCAGTAGGTCAGAGAGGTTCTCCTGCCCCTCTACTCTGCCCTGGGGAGACCACACCTGGAATATTGTGTCCAGTTGTGGCCCCTCAGTTCCAGCAGACAGGGAACTGCTGCAGAGAGTCCAGCGCAGCCACCAAGATGCTGCAGGGAGTGGAGCATCTCCCGTGTGAGGAAAGGCTGAGGGAGCTGGGGCTGTGGAGCTGGACAAGAGGACACTGAGGGGGGACTCATTCATGGGGATCAATATGGAAAGGGGGAGTGTCAGGAGGATGGAGCCAGGCTCTTCTCAGTGACAGCCAATGATAGGACAAGGGGCAATGGGTGCAAATGAGAACACAGGAGGTTCCACTTAAATTTGAGAAGAAACTTGTTCCTGGTGAGGGTGTCAGAGCCTGACCCAGGCTGCCCAGGGAGGTTGTGGAGTCTCCTTCTGTGCAGACATTCCAACCCGCCTGGACACCTTCCTGTGTAACCTCATCTGGGTGTTCCTGCTCCATGGGGGGATTGCACTTTCCAGGTTCCTTCCAACCCCTGACATTCTGGGATTCTGTGACTCTGTGATATATTATAATTCTTAGTGACATGGTTTAGAGGTGGACTTAGCAGGGCTAGGTTTACAGTTAGACTCAATCTTAAAGTTCTTTTCCAACCTAAATGATTCTATGGTTCTATTATAATCTATATAATATTACAGAATCACAGAATCACAGTCTCCACTTCTCCAAGCTAAAAAGCCCCAGCTCCTCTATACTAATACATAGGATGTAAAAAGTATGAGATAAGGATACATGTAAGTGAATGCAGCCTAAAAACCCTGTTGACTTCAGCAGTAATAAAAACACAGTGTGCCACGCCGCATCAGATAGTTGCGTCTCTCTAAAATGGTAACACAGAGGCCAAAATAAAATTTCTGATGTAAGCCAGAACAAGATAATTAGGATCCTGACCTGCTCTTTGAATTAGCTCTTTTTTTTTATGAGGATATATATGGCACAGTATTCCTTAAACCCATCTTGTATTTCTACTTCAGCATCTTCATTTGCTATCCTGTCTGGTCTGCTTAATTTTTAATAATAGATGCTATTTCTTAATCTCATTGATATATTTGTATGTATTACTTTGTCATTAATTTTCATCCATGGTAGTACTTTTATCAGAAATGTAAGTTCCAGTGTAAAGTCCTCACCTTGAGATTTCAGTTTCATTGTGCATAAGCACAGGTGACATCAGGTGCTGCAGTAGCTTTGTCACATTGATATTCATTCAGTTTTCTAGAGGCATTTGATATTGACACGATTTAGAGAATAAAGTTAAACTTCTAATTTCTGTTGTTAATGAAAATAGGTGGTTGCCTTTGTGGACACCTCAAAGCACCTAAGTTAGATTTCTCAATAAGACACTGTAGTGAAAAATACATGGATACAGAACAGGAAGCTACAACGTATAGTATTAAAAACCAAAATCGCATCACCTTTCCTACCCTTCTAGATATTTGAAATGGGCGAGAAATTATCTCACCACAAAACCTGGCAGATTTTTCCGGGTCATCACGCTGCTGGTCAATAATACCCTTGTCAAGGAAGAAAGAACAAAAACCTTGACTGAAACATCAAGCTTTATTTTCAGTGCTTCTTGTACCTTTTATTTTATGAGCTCTAAATGCTGACAGCCAGTGGTGGGACCTGTGACTCTAATGAAACATGTTTGTGAGGAACACAGTGTGCCTTGCACGGAAGCCGCGATAGAAATGCGAAAGCAAATACCTGCGGTGGGACCTATAATTCAAGTGAAATACATGCTTGTAAAACTCATTGTTTGCTTTGAATGGAAGTTGCCATATAAAGGTGAAATCAGACACTTGTTTTTTTGAGCAAACAGTTCGAGATTGCATCGAAGCATGAAACATGCAACAACTTTTAGTTGCCCTTCTAGCCAGATGCTGGCAGGGTTCCCTCCAAACAGTTTGTGCCTGTACACTGTACCATTAAGAATCAACAACTACAAAAGCCAAAGATATTTTTATCTTCTCAAGGGACCTGTTTTTCTGCATGGTTTTTCTGTAACCATTTCAGGAGCTGATTTCCCTCCTGCTGTGCAAATGGCCTCTCCTTGGCCCTTCCTTATTGACTTGTCTCACCAGTTCTGTTTCCTTCTGCTGAACCTTCAGCCAAACGCTTCAATGTACATTATTTGCGTTCTTTTGGTTGTGTACTCATTCCTATTGTGATGGCTTGGGATAACTGCCCAGTGTTCCTTATACGGACTCAAAGTATCACAACAGGAAAAAATACCATACCAAAGCAAACTAGATTCTTCCTCGCTCAGTCAACATTGTCCCTCGCTTCGTTATAAGGGTGATTTTTTATTATCTAATGTAAATGGACCCAAATAAGTTTTAATTTTTTGACAGCTTTATTCATTGGAGTACGTCTTTACTAAAAATTCCAACTGTATTTTTACTACAATTAAGAAAGTGTGTGCCCTGCTTATTTAAAGCTAGTATCAGCCTGTCTGAAGCTGATGGTATACATTGCTGATTTTCAAATGCTCTACCCCAAAAAAGTTGGCTTAAGCCTCAATGGCGGCTTAACTTGTATTAATATTTAAGTACCAACACTGCTAAGCTCGGAGCATGGATCATTTAGTTGGGACTCAGGTATTTCATATTCCTTCCTACTCATGCTGTTCTCATTTGTTTCATTAGCTGGTATGTCACAGGGATTATTTTATGCGTAGCTACCTTTTCTGTTTCGTGATTTCTGTGCATTTATTTGGTTATGGTCCCAGACACTGTGCCTGCTGTAGTTACTTTGGTTTGCATGTGCTTCCATGCTGTGCTGTTATTGAGCCTAATTTGAAGGCAATCCCTGAATTCCCACTCCTGCAAGGTACAGGAGAGGGTTGATGATTGCTTTTCCAAGCAAACGTTTTCTGAACAAGTTCTTCTGTCATTTTTTATTTGCTATACAACTGTTTATGGCACACATGTTGCAACGATAACTGTCCTTTCGAAGTTCAGTTGCTTGGATTGTGATCTCTCCGTAGTTTTTTAACTAGATATCACCTTAAATATCGAGATATATTAAGTGCAGACAATTTTTTTAGTCTCTAGGTTCAATAAAATACCATGTTTATAACAGATGTTGCTACCTGTGAGCCAGATGAAAGATAAAGGTAGGGAGCATATTTCAAGAAGGTCCTTGGTTTGGGTTTGAACTGATCTCCTCCATTTTGCATGGAAAAAAACCAACAAAACAAGCCTTTTAAAGGCGTGTAAGAGGTACCACAGAGACAACGCCAAGATAGACACTGTGTTAGAAGCAGCAGGATAAGAGAAATTACAGCATCAGGTTGCTGCTTGGCCTCTTTAAGGTTTTAGATGCCACCTGCATAGGCGGGATGTTTTTTTGCATCTCAGAAAATCTAAAAATTCTGACTTGGAATGGTAGTTTTTAGGTGGAAAGAATGAAAATGTTCCTCCTCATCAGCAAGACCTCGGTAAGCAGGTCCTTGCACAAGAACTGCAGCTGAGTTTGTACGTTCTCGTAAGGAGGGAGGGCAGGTGCAAGAAATCCCTCACCGAGGGGCTGAAGCTGCATTAAATATGCAGATTGGCAGTGATGGAAGTGTGTGTTTGCTGGGCAAGAAGGCAGAAAAGCAGATCCCGTTTCGTTTCTAACCACGGTTCTCCTTTTCTCAAGTTATGCTTATTTCGTGTTAATGAGACCAAAAGCTCATCAGGGGAAGAGAGTGCGATTCATCCTGTATGTATGTGGCTTAGGGCTGCGAGTCTCGCTCGAGATGTGGGAATGGAAGAAGTTTACGACGTGTCTTGGTGTGTGTTTTTTCTTTTTTAATTTTATAGCTAACGAAGTTCAATAATTCATTCACCTGTCAGCCTGATTTTCCCTTCAATGAATGCTGACATTATTTTTCTTCCCTGTTTTCATTCTTTTGGATGTAGTGTTTTCTGTCTAGATTGTCGCCTGGGACACATTTCTGTCTCTATGTATCTTTCCTGCTAAAGTATTGTTTTCTGCTTTTCCCATTCACTTCTTTCCTCTGTCTGTTCTAATGCAGCTTTTCATAGAATCATAGAATGTCCTGAGTCGGAAGGGAACCACGAGGATCATCGAGTCCAACTCCTGTGCCATTACTATATCTCTGTATTTTATTTACCTTTCCTTTGTGTCTTCATCTTTTCCCTTTCCTCCTGTCTCAACACTATAATCTGTCTCTCTCCCTGTTATGCATCGACTGCCATTCTTCATCTTCCCATGTGTTGTTTCTGTCCTAAATAATAAAACATTACTTTTGTGCCCCAGCAGCAAGAGCTATGATGCTTAACTTTGGTATGGCTACTATGGGACAGGGGGATGGACCCTTGGCTAAGACCAGGAGAGTAAATAACTTCCCAGGAAGGACCCAGAACCCTGGACTTGAGCACAAGCCCTATGGGGAGAGGCTGAGGGAGCTGGGCTTGTTTAGTCTGGCTTAGAGCTGAGCTCAGCACTCTCTAGAACTACCTGAAGGGCAGTTCTAGCCAGGTGGGGATTGGGCTCTTCTCCCAGGCATCAGCAATGGGACAAGGGCATGGGCTTCAACTCTGCCAGGGGAAACTGAGGCTGGAGATTAGAAAGCAATTCTGTGCAGAGAGTGGTCAGGCATTGGAATGGCTGCCCAGGGAGGTGCTGGACTCACCGGCCCTGGAGGTTTTTAAACTGAGATTGGACATGGCACTTAGTGCCATGATCTAGTCAATGGACTGGAGTTGGACCAAGGGTTGGACTGGATGATCTCTGAGGTCTTTTCCAACCCAGTCGATTCTGTGATTCTGTGATTCTGTAAATGTTAAGCTGCCTGCAGAAAGTTAGTAAGGAAGGACAGATATAGGAAGGGGTATGATTTCAGACACTGTATACATGCTAAAATGTATGTTTTCTCTTTCCTTTTACTCAGCATGAGTGATTTTTCCACCTATTTAATTGCCTTTCTTACAGCACAATTCACTTGGCTTGACAGCCCCCTCCTTGCCGTAAGATGATAAAACTTGCAACTCGCTTTCATAGGAAAAAGGCTCCTATTTCCAGTTACTCTTGAACTGAATTGCTTCTTTTTTTTCCACCTGTGCATGAAGTAATTCAAGATTCGTTGAGCCAGAGGAGTTAGTACAAACTAATAACGTAGGGAAGGAGGTCTGATTCCCATGCCAGGAACTGCTGAGGTAGCGTATGGATAAATGATCATTGCATTCGATTGGGAGGGAGGACGGTTTCTGACGTGAGCAGGCAGCAAAGACCATGTGTCAGGCTGCTTTTACATGCATCACTGTTTCCCTTCCCCTAGCCACCAGTCCTCGTGTCAGAACAGCAGAAGTTTCAACATATAAACCCTCAATTTACACATCATGCTTGTGCACAGGCTGTGATGCTTGCAGTCACTCCTGTACTGAAATCTGGATCTGAACGTGATGCATTAAGCTTGCATAAAAAAACTTTCTGTGCTGTTTTGTTGTTTTTTTTTTTTTTGTTTATTTGTTTGTTTGTTGTTTGCTTGGTGTTCTTTTCTTCTTCTTTTTTTTTTTTCATTTTCCTTGGCAAGAGCCAGTCAGCTGTTCGGAGCCCCTTCATCCGTTTGATTACAGAGTCAGGTATGTCATTCTCCACCAACAACAAAGCGTGTGGTGGGCATTGGTATTCAGGAACCATCTGTGCCACCAGCGAAGGTTCAGCAGAGGGCATCCAAATTACTATGAGCTGGAGCCTTGGTTTCTTTTATGTAGAACACGGTAGGTCATATGGATACCAGGCACACACACACACGGTTCCCCGCAGGACCAGACAAAGAGCCAAAGACTTAAATTATTTACAAAATCAGCAATTCTTTATTCTCGCCTTAAAGATTTGAGGGGATGTGGGAATGCACTAGCCAACTGCGCCACAGTGATGCCTCCTGTGTTTCTGAGATAGGTCCTGCTCAGACCCTCGAAGCAAACTCCCATCCCTTATGCTGAAGATAAGGGATGTCAAACATGTCAGCGCAGTCGCTCTTGAAAAGGTCTGCCGCAAGGCAGTTAATTTCTATTAAGCTCTATAAAAATTTGGTACTCATTGTGACAAAGTGTGCCATCAGTCTCTGTTTCTTTTTTAGGAGTTGAAAATAACCTTTTAGATGTATGGCATTTAAAGATTTGGGTACGGCGTAAGCAGGATTTCAGTACAGCGGTATATCCGCCTAAGAGTTATTGTAATTAAAAACATTTTTAATCCTACCATACTCCAGTATAAATGATTTTTAAATATTTATGTTATTAAAATGAGCAATTCCATGTCTGTTTACTGCAGATTTACGCTGCTGTGTTCCTAGTTAGAGTTTAAAAACAAAACTGTTACCGACTATCCAACTTCTACCACTAACTCCTCAAAGCGTCAGAGTGCATAGGGGTCTTTTTTCCTAACACTGTGGGTTACAATGCAGCCTCTTTGACAGGAATCAAAAATACACCTAGTGTACAACAAAATTTTCAGTGCAATATTATTCCATAGCCAATATTTCTAAAGGTAAGATAGTATATACATAAGATCCATCATTTCCTTAAGTGGCTTGCGTTGCAGTGTGATAACCCCTGGAGAGTCTGAGTCAATCAGTTTTAATTATCGGTTGTCAATTAGTCAGCTTTGCAGAGAAACTTAAATCTTCACTCATCAACTTTTTCCTCTAACATTATCATTAGTGTCTAACAGTCCTCGTGGTCCTCATGAAATGGTATTTTGATTGTAACCTCATTAACCTATGGTATATGACACCAGAAATGAAAGTAGAACCAGGAGATGGTAGCTAAAAATTGCAGAGGAAGTTAAAACTCCAAAGAAGCTCAAATCCTGTAGGCCTCGTGCAGATCATAAGAATATATAAGAAATATATATATATTTTATATATATATATATAAAAATATATATATATATAAAAGATCATATAAATAAGAAAACTGTTTCTTTATGAAATCAAGTGGTGTTAAAAAGAAAATTAGGGACAAAAAGTACATCATTTTTTGAAAAGTCCTGGGTATATGATCTGTGTTTTCTTAGCAGTCATATGGATACTATAATGGAAAGGAGGCCAGTTAATAGGCCTAGCTTAAGAAGCCAGAGCAATTTTGAAATGGTACAACTGCCCTCAACACACTTCTTTTGAGTTCTGGCATCAATCTCTCTAAAGAGGGGAAGACTTTTAAGGCATTTATAGCTATGTAAACTGCTAAGCCAATTTGTAAGGCTCATATATCCTTATTTTAAGCAAGGTTGTAATTAAAATCACATCTCCAAGAAAAAGAAAGAATATTAAGAATACTGAAAGTTCCAAATTAAATTTGTGGGAGGTGGAGAAAGGCTAGAGGAAAGTGTGAACAAATAGACAGGCTTTCGTAAGAGTAATATATTCATAAGAATAAAACCAGACTAAATTTGGAAAGGAAATAAGACAGTGCCGTGATGGACTGCAAATGTCAAAGCTGTAGGAATATGCCAGACAAAGTAAAATCTGAGACATTAGAGCAGTCTGGAGAAAGCAGATGAAATGTTCTTTCAAGAAGCAGTGTGAAGAACTGTACCCAGAGCAAAGAGCATGTTTGTGCAGAGCCACGAGATCAACAGAAAATAGGAGCATTTCACAAAAGCGTGTAGAAGAGTATTTTAGGTGCCTGAAAATAAACTATCAATACCTGAAGGAATACACATCCATCAAAAAAGACAGGAACTACACAGATAAAGGAACATTTTTTTTGTGGGAGTTGTCCAAAGATCAGCTAGAAGTGTTAACCTGAATGCAAATATCACCCTTATTATTCACAGGTTGGGTGTTGATGTAGAACTTAATTTCCTAAATGAATATTCAATAAAAGGTTGTTAAAGAAGAAACACGTAGAATGCAAATAAATGAAGTTAAACCAGCAGAGGAGGAAAATTGCTTATGCCATTAATGCATCAAAACTGTACATAAAAATTTTTAAAGACTTCAAAGGATAATTTTGTGCTGTTTCATGGAACAGGAGTGCTTGAATATGAGGAAGCTGAACACTAGATTTTACTGAGAGTCAGTAAACTCTTACTGCAGAGCTTGGGAAGCTGGCTGTATGTCAAAGAGAAAGAAAGTGTAGGCATAGGAAAGAGTAAGCTAATCCTGTAGCAGGAAATCTATTTCAATATTACCAGGAGTCTTTATCTTATTTTCTTGATTGCATGACAGAGAAGAGGTAAAAAAAAATGACTAGGGCTTGATTTATATGCAATGTATGTAGATAGTTTAACACTAAGCCTGAAATTCTTGTAGCTTTATATATGTTTAGATCATTGAGTGTTGGTTCTGGAATGCAGTTAATGACATTTTAAAATAAGTCACTAGAGAGTTAAGGTGCTAAATATGTTTTCATAGGTATCAAACTGATATTAGCTAGTCTTGTATACTACCTACAGTATTAACAGATATTAAGCCACAGTTTTTGATTTATTGGGATTTCAAGTATTTTGTAAGAAGGTATTTATTTCAAACATGTTATTTGGAGTTCAGAAAATCCATTGCCTACTTGTGCTGTGGAAAATGATGATACAGTCACTTGCAAAGGTCTGACACAGCCAGATTTGGTTTTCATCTTAGTGAATATTGGGGCAGCACCATTTAAAAAAGACCTTCAACTACTCAAATTTGCATAAGTGAAAGGCTTTGAGCATAACCTTTTGACTAATTTTAAAAAATAGCAGTATTTTAAAGTATTTTGCTGGTAAAAATTTATGGCTCCTGTTCTCAGTAGACAAGACCTAGAGCCTTTGCAGCTGTGAATTGCAGAACAGCATACAAAGGAGGAGAAAAAAGTTAGATTGTCTCATAAAGTTGCTGCTTCTTCCTCAAAAGGGATAGTAAAATAAAAAATGATCTTTAAGTGAAATAGCTGGTATTTACAGCTCCTTTCCCGCCCCCCCCCCCAAAAAAAAAGGGAGAAAAGACCTGGATACTGGATCTGCTGAGTTCTAGAGATACAACCATTCAAGAAAGGGTCATGAATTGTTACAGCATTAATTATAAGGACTAAGGTGGAGAAGGGAGAAAACCTAAAAAAACCTGTAATTCAGTCCTACAAGACAAAGGAGACGAGCTCCAAAGTCTTCATGGGAGTTCCTGAAATATTAATATCTTACTTTTCTTCTCCTCTGAGGAAGTATGACCTATTCTTTAGAAGGATTTGGCTTAAATGTTGCATTCTTGGGCGCATTCTTCCTCCAAGCAATAGTTATTTGAATTGGTGTTTGGGAAGTGACTGGTGAATCTATGGGTACCTTTCTTTTCCTTTCTCCTCGCGTATTTGGTAAAGCCATTCACCTGCCTGCCTGCTCAGTAGCAATTGTTACCATGGACAAGAGAGTTAAAGAATAGAATTAACTGGGAGATACATGCCTACCTACTTTATCCATCTGTACAACTTATCTATGGATGAAGCCATAAGTGGGCCTAGATGTAACCTTTCTCCAGAGCCATATGATGTGACTACAGTCTTAGCGGAAAATGGAAAGAGGAAAACAAACATTAAAAAATGTATAAACCATACAGGCGATCTTTCTCAGAGGAAGTATTAAAAATAATTTGCCATGTAAAAGTAAAAATCACTGAAAAAGATATTACTAGCAACCAACAAGGGAAAAAATCTTGAGGTTGCTTTCAAAGTTTGAAATAAAAATGCGAGTTACAGGGCAGAGAGAGAACACGTCTTTTCCCTGTGATAAGAGCCGCAGCATAAAGTTTTCACATGGTAGGAGTAAGAAGGAATTAAAAGGATGATAATGCAGCGCTTGTCAGAGGTTTATAATCTTATACTGTTCCCGTCAGATAGAATGAGTCCAACAGGTCTGAAAACAAATGAAGAAGAACTTGAGGTCCGTGAAACTGGAGGCTTTGTGGTCGTGGTTTTGTAATCAGAAGAAAAACTAAGCAGCAGTAATATTTGTTTTCTGTTATGATTTTTCTTTTTAAAGGAGTTCAGTATTTTGGGGGGAGGGGGGGACATTGGAGAGATAACACTATTCCAGAAGAAGTGGAATTTGTAGTGATTTTATGGGCATATATTTCTGCACAAATCCATGACAGGAAAACGGCATTGTGAAGACGACAGAGAATCAGAATTCAGTGCAATACCAACAATAACATTTATTTTAGTGAAAGATATACATCACATCTGGATTTCATTATTTTTAATTAAAATGCCTTTTTTAAATGAGGGGAAAAGACCTGGGGGAAAAAAAAAAGTTAAAATACTGAAAAATGTATTTTCAGAAATTCTATAACAATTTTTTAAAGAGATAATTGAGTTTTTGATTTATTGAAAACCAGCTTGTTTTGTTATAGGTATGCACATATGTATTAGTTGCCTTTTGTATAGGGAAAAAAATGAAATAAAATTTGTATGGGCTGGGAGAACTTCTGGCCTATCTGTTGAAACAAAAGACCCTGAGTGAAAAATATGCTTATGTTCCCAACTTAAGAGGCAAAAAGAGTTATGGAAATTTATGAAACTTTAAAATGTATTCTTACCATTTCATAATTAATCTGATGAGGAAGAGAATTAAATTCTCATCTCACATGTGGCTGCAGTGAAAGTTAGAAATACTCTACAAACCCTCTCCTCCTTTACTACTTCTATTAAAATTACTCAAGATTACTCAAAAATGATTCAGAAATCCTGTCTTGGATGCTATTAATTGTTACATAGCCTAGGGATGACATTGAGAAAAGTATTAGTCATGGGCAGCTGTGAAACTGAAGGAATATCGTCTGCTCCTCCAGATGAGGCTTCTGGTGGGTTGAGGGTTATTGGCAGGATGGTGTATTCAGGAAGCAGATTTTTCCTCCCACAGCCTGAATTCTGTGTCCTTCATCCCAGAATTTGAGGACTGTTGAAACCACATGGGAAGCAAAGTTTGTGGAACACAGGAAAGCGTCTTGCATTTGAGTCAGATCTACTTAGCAATGGAAAAATATGTGAAACAGAACTGAAAGGAAGTATGAGCAAGTGCTAACTTGATGAAATAAAGTCAACATAAATAAATAATAATGAAAATATTTGGCTTGGAAGGGACCACTGGCAGCTATTCAGTCCAACCTCCTTTTCTGCTTCAACGTTAAATCAGGTTGCTCAGGGTTTTGTCCAGTTTTGAGTATGTCCAGGGACGAGGATGTTGCAGCCACCCTGGGCAACCTGTTCCAGTGCTTAACTGCTCATGTGGGGAAGAATATTTTTCCTGATGTACAATTGATGTACAATTTTAATTCCTTCTGCTGTAACTTGTGGTTGTTGCCTCTTGTCCTTTCTCTTTTTTTCTTTTACACTTCTGAGAAGTATCCGCCTCCATCTTCTCTGTAATTCCACTTCTGTTTGCAGAAGTCTGCAGTGGGATGGCCCATCAAGCCTTTTTGTCTCCAGGCTGAGCAATTCTCGTTCTGTTAGCCTTTACTCATGGTCATTGTGCTCCAGAACTCTGTCTTAATGGCTCTCCTTTCTCTAGACTTTCTCCAATATGTGGGTCTCTGTCTTGTACTTGGAGATGCAGAACGTGATGCAACACTTCATATGCAACCTCATCAACCCTTCTCTCCACCTTGGTAATACAGCCCAGCACGTGGTCTTGTTTGCCAGAACAGCAGATTTATGGAATGGTTCAGCCTGTTCGCCCAGTCCTCAGTTTTATTTTCAAATCACTTTGTGTCTAAGAGTTCAAATTTTTCATTGCTTTAAAAATGTAGAATGAAGCTCTTTGACCTCGTCGAAATTAAGTTCTTAAATTAAAGTCACTGTTGTTTCCAACATTGTTTATTTGAAAACAGCTCAGAGGACATTTATTTTTACACAACTTGTCACAAAAGTGACGTAAAATCAAAGAACGGGTAGTGAAGAGGTACAGAAGCAAGTTTTGTGAGACACACAGGGTCTTCTGTATGAATATTGCGGGTATCATATTTAGCTTTGTTAGTGGTTCGTACTTCTGCAAGTATGGATCAGGTAAAAGATGCTTCTTTCCTAAGAGGAAATCTGTATTAGATAACTTCTGCAAGTATCAACTTTCTTAATGCAGAGAAATAACATCTGGGAAAATTCTGTTTAGTTCACTGGTTGCTAACAGAATAAAAGTGTACAGAGTTGTGCAAGGTGTAGCTCTTACTGGACTTAAGAACTGATTTGCGGCCACAACCAGAAGGAGAGCTTGTAAGATGGGAATTAACAGCATTAAAGCCTTTGATCTGCACCTGAATGGACATTATCTGGACCATCCTGGAAATGACCCAGTCTAAGATTCACAGAATCACAAAGTATCTCTAGCTGGGGGTGACCTATAAGTATCATCTAGTCCAAATCCCTGCTCCTTGCAGGACTACCTACAAATAAACCTTATGACTAAGAGCATCATACAGACGCTCCATGAAGGTTCAATGGTATTGATGAAAGGATAAGTGGTGGCAGCTGAAGAAATTGTGTTTCTTTAGTGGGCTTTGGGCAGCAGAGCTCTGGAAATTTCACACTGGTTATTTCCACAATCCTGTGCCTGATCAAGGGTTTTTTTTCTTGCAACGTAGAGACTCGTCATTTGGACTCGTCATGAGTAGAAGCTTCTGTTCGGAGTACAGTGTGGGTCTAGCCTTAAACTACTCACATCTTCAAGCAGAAATCTGGCAAGTGTAATCTTGTATGTAATGGGTACGTTTATTCTAAACACATAATATCCTGCTTTTTGAAAGCTGGATTGTCTTGCCTCCGTCATGGAAGCATGATTGTTCTTTGGATTCATCTCACCTAATTTGGATCCATCTCGCCTAGCTTCACATCAGTTAACCAACTACAGATCAGGTGATTAACAGCCAAGCTATCGATTTGCTTTTGTAATTAATGGAGAAAGACATATTTTAATTTGATATTAAGATCAGGAGCTGCAGGGCATCACTTTCTGCTTATAATTGCCTCTCACCACTGATGGTGCTGCGTGCCTACAACCTTGTTGTAGATGATTGATTTAGGGTCCTGCTTGCACAGAGCAGTATTTAGATCACTTAAAGAGAAGTCCAACTTAACAGAGTTAGATGGTAAGCTTCAGTCACTTACTGCATGGAGTAAATACACCAAGGAGAATCAGGTGAGCGTTGTTTAGAGTGATTTCTATGGAGACAAGAGATGGGAAAGGGTGGACACGAGCCCTCCTGTTGAGTCAGGAGGTTCAGAATGGACCCCTTGCTTTCTAAGCTCCTTATCAGAATGGAATCTGGGTGCAGCTAGATCTAAAACCAGTCCTAGACCATGTCTAAGAGATATACAGGGTAAAGGAAAGCAGGTAAGAGATTATATGTATTTATGGCCGAAAAATTATAAGTGCACACCCAATTCTGTATATTGCTAAGATTTCAAAGGATCATCAGGTAAGCATCTCAACCTTCTCACCTCCCCTCTAAAGGTCTGGTGCCAGGTTGCTCTGAAGTCTGAATGCAGATCTGTTGAAGAGAGCTCTCAGACATCAAAGTTAATTGGCGATGAGGACGGGATCCTAGGTCTCTTGAAAAAAGCTCTCAGGCATCAAAGGTCATAGAACAAAATAATTCAATGAAGTAGTACAGCAGAAGGGTTGGCTCAAGCTGGGTGTCTGTGCAGAGGTGCTGACCCAAGCAAAGAAGTTCCTGGGTGATTATACCCTTACAGACCATCAACCTGCCTCTCACACTGTGAGTTAGTCCAATAGTAATATCTGAGTCTGGGGTCTTCTTGCTTCTCATTGTATTCTTTCACTATCTTCATACAGGCCCTCGTCTTGTTTAGCTGCAGATGTTGTTGGTGGCTTGAAGCTGAAGGCGTTATTTTGCTCGGGTGGATCCTGTTTTGCTCAACTAGGTACAAAACAAGCTTTATCTTGCATGTGCTTGTAGCTGCTTTGTTTTGCTCAAGTAAACACAATTTTGTTAAATATGAGCAGAACTTTTGTGGTGGATGCACTTGGCCCCCCCAGCCAAACCAGCAGCAGGCCGGTCCAGGCTCCAATGGAGGGAAAGGCCTGAGCTGCAGGGCTCCCTATAGGAAACAAAAGTGGCTACAGATTTCTGTGAACATCTGCAAGATAAGGTCTGTTTTGCACTTTGCTGGGAAGAAAGGAAATGACTGGGGAGAAAATAACGTCTTTGATGCCAACACAAAGCGATTGTGGACATCTGCTTGATGTGGCCTGTTCTGTGGTTTGCTGGGAAGAAAAGGATTCGTTCAGACAAACATCACCTTCAGTGCAATGGACTATGAACAATATCTACAGTTAAACAGAACAAAGACCCATCTGAGATCGATGAAAAAGATCCAGTGAGAAACAAGAAGACCCCAGACTCAAATACTGCCTTTGGACTGAATCGTGGTGTGAATGGTCTGTAAAGATATAAATACCCTGGGATTCCTGTGCTTGGCGGGACCTCTGCACATGCACCCAGCTCCAGACAGCCCTGCTGCTGTAATGCTCCAATAAATGATTTATTTCAGTGAACAAGACACAAGCCCTATGGGGAGAGGCTGAGGGAGCTGGGCTTGTTTAGTCTGGAGAAGAGGAGGCTTAGAGCTGAGCTCAGCACTCTCTAGAACTACCTGAAGGGCAGTTCTAGCCAGGTGGGGATTGGTCTGTTCTCCAGGCATCAGCAATAGGACAAGGGAGCATGGGCTTCAACTCTGCCAGGGGAAACTGAGGCTGGATATTAGAAAGCAATTCTGTGCAGAGAGAGTGGTCAGGCATTGGAATGGCTGCCCAGGGAGGTGCTGGACTCACTGGCCCTGGAGGTTTTTAAACTGAGATTGCACATGGCACTTAGTGCCATGATCAAGTCAATGGACTGGAGTTGGACCAAGGGTTGGACTTGATGATCTCTGAGGTCTTTTCCAACCCATTCGATTCTGTGATTCTGTGATTCTGTGATTCTGTGTAACTCTGGTGCCTTAGAGTTTGCTTTGGGAGACCTGGGATCCAGACTTGGGCATGACCAGACACCAGAGCCCTGTAGGGAAGGAGAGACATTGAGACGCAGAATAATAAAACTTTGAAATCCTAGCCAAGTGATGTAAAGAATCAGGTGTGCCCATATTATCCTTTGACCACAAACACATATAATCCCTTAGCGTTTTCTCTTACCCTTGATATTTCTTAGACATGGACCATTGATCAAGTGTGGGGCTAAGTTCAGTTCCAGTCACATGTAGGCTCCTCTCTGAGAAGGAGCTTAGAAAGCAAGGAGGTCCATTCTGAACGTCCTGACTCAACAGGAGGGCTTCTCTCTACCATTTTGCATCTCTCATCCCCACAGAAATTACTCTAAACAACTCTAATGTGACTCTGCTTGACATAATTCCTCCATGCGGTAAGGGAATGAACCTTGCCATCGAGCTCTGTTAAGTGGCACTTTTCTTTCAGTGGTCTAAAAACTGATCTGTGGCAAGCAGACCCTTAAGTCAGTCATCTGAGACAACTTCACAGCATAGAGTGTAAGATTTCAGCAAATTTAGCTACTAAGTAATGCAGAGTGAACAGATTACTAAAACTCACATCACTTTATAATCCTGAGTGATTCATTCTGTTTAAGATGCACTTATTTAAGCTAAATGATTAGCGCAAAGCTTAAATTGGGCTTATCCAGTGATCTGTGAATAGTAAAAGATCATCACGGTACAGTCACGCTTGTCTGGCAGAGAGAGCTCAAAGTAAGCTGACCTGGGCTGTTGTGTTTATGGAATAAAGTGTTTGACTCGAAGTCAAGTTGCACACGGTGGGAAAGGTTTGCACGAGACCCCCTGCACCCACAATTTATGGGGATTCAGTTGCTGTTCTGCTTCCTTGTGTGTTTCCTACAAGGATTTCTTGACCTGGTTGAAGCTCAGGCCTTTCCCTCCCCTGGCTGCTGGTTTGGTTATGGCAGGTCAAGTGCATCCATCACAGACCACTAACTTGCAGTTTATGATTAATATCTGGGTGACTGAAGCTGGGTGCACCAAGTCCCACCGTGAGCCAACCTCTACTCTCCGAAAGACTGGGAAAAATGGCTATGTTGGAGTTCCTTAGTCAAGAAGTTGGTTGGAGGAGGACAAGTTGGTTCCTACCACGAGAGGTCTTAAAAGGCCAAGGTACTATCACCTCAAGAGGTCCAAGCAGAAGAAGGGCAGAAACTGTTTTCTGACCAGCTCCATTTATAATAGCAGCTTATTTAAAAGGACAAAATTCAGCTTCTTGCCCAGGTCTTAAAACCATATAGTAAATGTGAATGGGTGGGCTCCCTCTCCACCCGTATTTCAGCTCTTTGCAAGAGCAAACTTATTCAAAAACAGGTCATGTATTAGTTTTCGGTACTGCAGCTTCCTGGGTGCAGAATTGTCTACATATATGTCACTCTCAGTGCCTCACACCTCACATTTTCCCCAAGATTTTGTTTTTTTTCCATATGGTAGTTGCTAGTAACTAGAACATTTTCTGAGGGTGTTTCCCTTTCTGTTGCTGTTCCTGGATCTTTCACATCTAAAGTCCTTGATGCATCATTTAAAACATACACCAACTGCTTTTGGGTAAGCTCCTGGGTTTAAAAGTAAATTACAGTAAATCACAAATAATTGGTATTCAGCACTCAAATAGCAATTTCACACTATGGCTTATCCCTGTGACACTTCTCCCTAAGGGTCTTGAGTACCTCAGAATATTTATCCCATCAAGTTAATGCAAACTATTTAAAATTACTCCATTTGTAGCTATTATTAAGTGTTGTGACATGCTATGATTTTTCTCTGCAATTTTTTTCTTTTAATATTTCCCATGGGAACTAAACAGTCAGAAGTCCCTTCGAGCTTAAGAAAGGGTGGATTTTAATGAACTGCCCAGAGAATGGCTGTTTGTGCTCAACCGGAGTTAATAAGTTTCAACAGCAGCACCACAATGGCCTGAAACAATGAGGTTTTTGAGTCTAAATGGATTTTACTGTGCTGTACATGAATGTGGTTTTAAAATTCATACAAAAAAAACTTTCCCATATCATGCTTGTGCATATTTTATGTAGGTTTTAGCATTGCATCTTTTGCTCCAGTATGCTGCTTCTGACAGAGCTGAAGCATGTTCTGGAGCCTTAGGTTCTGTTGAGTACTACTGGCACAGTAATAAAAAAATGGAATAATGAAGACTCACACAATTCCTGATATTTGTGCATGGCCTTTAAAAATGCTACGATGGTGAATGAGATCATGTGCTTTGTAATTCCTTTTCTATTTGTTTGTTTGAATCTTTTAAATAGTTTGTTTCATCCAGAAATGAAACAGATATCTACCCAACACACATTTGTTTTCTGAGAAGATAAGCACAAGGAACATCTCCCCATTTTCACCAGCATGGCTGCCTACTGCCAACCACACCCCGTCCCTCAACCTGAGCATTTTCTTACATCAACAGTATATTTTTTTGGTTAAAAATCACCATTCTTTCAGATTCATTTGGAACACAAACTCTGAGTACTATCAATCTGCTGGGATTTCCAGAGGGTTTTACTACTAGCACGCTATTTGTTTTTTCTGGGACATGACTTAACACAAGGTTACACATGCAGAACATCTTCTAAAGAGCTAGCCAAACAACTAGCACAATTTGTTTGTCACTTGCTTCTGTTTTGTGATCAATTTATACTACCTATGAATTTGTTTATTTGAATATTTATTCAAATTATTATTATATTTATTTTACATACTTTTTTTTTTTTTTTAATTTACTTGCATTAAACAATGATAAATGGCTCCTTCAATCAGCATAGTTCTCTGTGTCACATTTTACAACTCATCATTTTCCTATGAATTATAGTAGAATGGGTCTTTACAAAGTTAACGGCGACACGGTGTGTCAGCTTTGGCGGCGGGATTATTTTGCATGGGCTAAGCATCACTATTAAAGCGGATGCTTTATAAAATAAAAGAAGTCATTGTCAGGTTATTTCTCTTCCCCGTATTTTGTCCCTGTGTAAGTCGTCATCACTCCCGGTAAACAAAGGCGGGTTGACCGTGGTGAAGGCTCTCGGTGAACGGCCGTGGCTTCTGACAGCTCTGAAGATGAAAGGTCCCCACCGGCACGTACCGTAGCTGCGCTTGATCAAATTCTGCAACTGTTTTGCCTTTGCTTCTCGGCGGGACGGTGGCTGCGTACCTCGTGTCTCCAGCCTGCATCACCAGGGAGCTCTGGCGCCTTTCCAGCATCTTCAGCGCTTGTATAATGTTCCGCGGCAGGAGTTCGCCTTTTATCTGCAGCTCAGGCACTTTCTTCTTGCTGCCCTACAAGATTATCTCCTTCCACTGGCGACAGAGCTCGAATCTCTTTTCCCAAGATTAAAGTCTGTAAAGGGATTTGTTTCGAAACATTGCTGCCTGTTTCATTGCAATAATTCTTACGCTCTTTAGAAGCAGGAGAAACGGGTTGGGAAGCGGGTCGCAAAGTGTCTGCTGGTAGAGGTGGTGGCTGCACCTGCTGGTTGGGAATACATATTCTCATATTTAGGTCCCTGAAACCGTCGCTAATGCTATAGACAAAAAAATGTTCACAAAAAATGTAAGCTGCCTCCAGTGACCTGGGAATATCTTCTGTTTTCATGTTTTCCAGGTGCTATTTCACAGCCGTATGTGGCAGAGTGTCAGTGGGCAGGAGGGGACATTGATACCTAGGCCTTGCCTTTGGGAGGTTAATTCCAGATATCACCATGCAACGGGCTGTTTCCAGGTCAGCGTTCGTATAGTCCATGTGTTTGTTTCCACAGAAAATGAGAAACACATGAAAAAACAACCAGATTAATTTGTTATATCCTGTAGTACTTGTTTAGAAGAGGTGTGATGTTGTCCATACTGTGACCTATAATAGAAGGTTTTCTCTGAGTTGGCACTGAACAGTGGTAGAATTCAGCTGGTTCTTTTGTGTTGTTTTTTTTTTTTGCATTTTATTTCTCAAGTTTGCATCCACTGTTTTAGATATCTAATTTTGTGTTCATCTTAATTCTTCAAAGACCAGAAAGGAAAGCTATTTCATATTTTAAGGAGATATTTAGGTAGCCGCCTCAACTTCGATTTATGCCCTAGAAATTGAGAATAGTATAGAAGAACAAAAATGCAGCTGTTTGCAGAAAATAATAAAAAAAAAACCTCAGCAACTGTCAGCCTTATGTAAAGAGATGGACTGAGTAACCAGAACATAAAAGACAAAATCCGTTTTTAAAAATCTGTTATCCATTTGGGCTGCTTTTTCCCCAGAGACTGTTATTCTTTCAAGTTTTGAAAATAGGCCATTGATAGTAGTTTCAGTAAGAGAATTTTGTGCTACTGCTATGTGGGTAAGTACAAAGAAAAACTACTATCTTTATATTCGTCTCTATGTTTTTTCCTAGTTTTGATTACGGCAGGACTATTCACATGGTTAGGAACTTAACTGAATCAGGCCCTCAGTTTATTTGTTAGTTCGCCAATCAAACAAAAGTATTTCATATATAACTTCTGCTATTCCTGTGGAAAGCAGCACTTTAACCCTTACGTTTGTGTCTGGTTCATTTATTGAAGCAAATGTGAGCTTCCATTAGCTCAGACAAGCTAGCTGACATTCACGTTCTTTGAAAATCAGACTGCACCATGACAAGTCACTTCATATTCCCCCAAAGCTTCCTTTCAGTCAACTGGCTAAAAGCCTGAGGAACAGGCTTCATTTTGACACGTGCAACTGGGAGCATGATTACATGTCTGTTATCCAGTGATAAAGTGGATCTTATTTTTACTGTCACAAAATAAAAATGACTTCCAGGCGATACAAGCTTTGCACAAGTCCTGCCTAAGTCTGGAGGGACCCTGCGTGTGAGACCACACGGAGAACTTGCCGCTCAAGCACCAAAAAGCTCCTGGACTGAATCTGTGCGATTCAGAGTATGGCTGGGCATAGACAATCAGTCCTGTCCATCATGCAAGTTCAGCCACTGGTAGCAAACTCCATTCCCACATTCAATTAATTAATGGCTGAGAGAGGCTGCGACACCGAGCTCACTGATCAGAATTATGCAGGTTTATTTTGCGATAATATAATCTTTTTTTTTTTTTTTTTCTTTTAAAAAATCCCTTAGAGACCTATAAGTGTTCATTATCTCTTCTTGACTCATAATTCTTAAAAGGCTTTCAAAAGATCAGACCTACAAGGAAGCTTTTAGTTCCTTCTTGAGATCGATTGTATTATAGTTTGAGATCAATGATATGATCTTGCTTTGAACTCTTGCAGTAAGAGAACCTAAAAAAATAAAAAACTCACTATAATTAGGTTTTCCTTTACCCATAACATTGACTGCAGGATTAGGGCTCAATCTCGCAATTTATTGAGTACTTATGCAAGTTGCTGAACACTCTGAGCTCCTACAGATGTCAGCTGGATTTGAATACTGATGGCTGAATTAAGTGCCACAAGAATATTAAAAGTAGGGTTTATAAATCACTCTTTTCCCTTATCACTGATAGTGGTTATTGCCACTAATCATACAGAATATTTCTTTGTTTAACCTGAAATTGCTGCTGAATGCACAGAGAGATTTAGATCTGGCATTACATTAATAAAGAGCACCTATCTTATTAAAAACCCTGTAAACCATACATACAACTCCTTTTAAATGGATGAACAAAGGAATTAGGTAACCTGTTCCTTAATTTTGGAATAAAACCCCCCTCTCTCAATATTGATGGAGAAAATACTTTTATAACTGTGGACATCATGAGGAAAGTTTAGGTTTTGTCTTATTTTTTTCTTTAGTCTTGGCTAGGAAGGAAATAAGTGTTATGGGTAAAAAATGTTAAGCATACTTGAAGAAAGATTGTAAATGTACTTATATGTACATATTATTTCATTTTAAGGAGAAAAATCACCAACTCCACAATTCTGAAGTCATACTAATATGACTTCTTGAACAAAAAGTCCTGATTTTACATTTTCACTTGGTTGAGATAAGGCACACAAATCATATTAATAAGAAAAAATACAAATTTTGAATCTGAATCCTGAAGCGACTATGTGTAAACACATAATGGAGTATTTGGCATGTTGGATTTTAAGTGATGACTGCAGCTAGGATGTTTTGGGGATTGTTTGGTTGTTCATCCCGGAAAGGAGAGGCAAGAAAGGGGAAAAAGGAGGAAAAATTAGACAATCTCTCCATTGCAGTTTATTTTATAGAACCTTAAAATGTGAGACTTTGGGAGTATTTTGTTATCTGCAACCATAAACTATCTCTGGCCAGGGTGAATTAGGAGAAGCCAGAGGTCCTAAACAACAAGAGAGAAAACGCATTGTCTGAAACTTTGATATTTCTGAATTTCAGCTCTGTATTCCCAAAAGCATCCCCTCCCATCACCCATCGCCGGTCGACAACGCTTTCATACATCTTATTCATGAATTATGAGCTGAAATGTATTGGGCTGTGACTCCTTAGCAGATGCAAATTACCCGAGTCTCATGGAGCTTCATTGCACTTGGATCCTTCTTAGGATCTGGCCTCTTGTCTGCTTGCTTGCTTTGTAGCTATAACTCAGTGAATAATGAAAAAAGACCCCACAAACAAGCCCCAAAATAACACTGCATAAAAACCTGTAGCCTTCCCCCTACTCAAACAAATATTTATGTGCATGTTAAAACACATTCTACTCCTCTTTTGTATTTTTTTTTTCAATAGATGCTGTGAGACTTGCTGGTGAGAGACTGAGATAATCAAGTTTCAGTCACATGCATGAATAGTTATAGAAACTGCATCCTGAGCTCAGCTTGCGTGTGTTCGACTGGAAAGTGCTTGTTTATGCAGTGAAAAGTAGAAACTGCTCCATTACCAACTGAAGCTCAACAGCAAAGCTTGATCAATATTAATACGTCATAAATTCACAGGATAAGTAATTAAAAAAGTAAATATGAAAAACTAACATAACTCAGGACGTCCTGTTGAACCTGCACCTCTTTGTTGTTTTTTGTTTGTTTGTTTGTTTAATTATGACGTATTATATGAATTGATTAAGTTCTTTCCTCTAATTTTTAGAATAATTGGTAAAACGTACTTCTCACTGGAACTGATGCAGTGTCCATAAAACATACAGGTATGCAAAGATATTTATTTCAGTGAACGTGGAGTTTTGTCTATAATCAGTTTTCAAGAGACAAGATGATTTGTTACATGCAATGCAATGAGAAATGAAAATGTTGAGGGATGTGGAAAACCACTACCTTTTTATAAATATTAGTCTTAGTAACACATGAACTGGAATGATCTATTGTATGCAGTCAATGTTCAAATAAAACAAGAGAAGTGATGTCGCAAAACAACATTCAGGCCTCAGTAGCAGAAAATGATGACACTCACTTGTGCTTACGAACCCTCTGAATTACATGGTAGATGTGAAAATTAATTGTACAGGTTGGAAATTTCTCAGTTGACTATGCAGTTTGCGGGTAATAACCCATTATAACCCTTTTGACTTGCAGCTTGAAATGTAACCTCTAAATTTTCAGTCACTCAAGACCCTAGGTCACTAATTAAAGAGGCTTGTTCTATGAGTTTAAAGAAAACGTCACCAAATCTATCCAACTCAATTTATCAGATGACTTCTGAGCATACAGCGTTTTCTGACAGTTGAAAAACATCTGTGGACACAGACTTGGCAAAAAGACTGTTGCTGCCTTCTGTGCAATGATTTTAAGGTTGACAGAGTACTTTTAACACTTGAAGGTTAACTCCATGTTAATAGTTTCCTCAACAGGTTCCTCTAATATACTGTAAGTTAATATTCTCACTGATGATGCATATATTGATTTATAAATACGCTTTTCAGCAGAGCTAATAATCTTATTAGCTTTTGCATGAGATAATCAGCACTGCAGCAAGTAATTAATGAATTTTATGAGACTGTTGGGTTTCTGACTGTCATGGGAGCGGCAGACTGCATGCACTTGGTAATGCATGCATCGCCACATGATGACTAATGAGGCAAGGTAAAGAAATCAAAAAATTTTTCATTCCCTCAACATGTAGCTGGTGTGTGATGCCAGAATCAAAATCATTGATGTACTTGCCAAGTTCCCAAGATCATGTCACGATTTATTCAAACTTAGACAATCAGGATTAGGTCAGTCTTTTGAAAATGGTCAAATTTAAGGAGACTGGTTAATAGATACGTAGGAGCATTGCTTGTAAATAAAACATTGAATATATATTAAAAATGAAAATATTATTTACAACTTGCCTTTTTTAGGTCACAGTTGTTCCCCTCTGAAGAAAGAGCTAATGACTACAGCTCTTAATCCCCAAACTCCATCCGAATGACTTCATAATGAGACACAGAAATTTATAAGAGCTATAATTGAAAGAACTGTGACATTCTGAGAAAATACGAATACCTCTCCCAATGCGCAGTGTATTTTATGTGAAACAATTGTTTCAATATTTTTGAATCTTTCCTGGTGTTCTGCATGCAACACAATCAAACTGACTGACGTATAATAAATATGTGAGGGAGCAAATGTGGTAGCGTATCAAAATGTAAAGACATAGATAATTAAAGTGAGTGTGGTAATATGACTTTATATTTTGTTGATAACTAGTAAGAAATATTTATAATTATTTGGTCTATTATTATAATGTATCTGGTAAAGCTCAGGGTTTTTTTTGGGTGCATTAAATTTATTCTCAGAAGATGCATATATTTTCCATCAAGTGTATTTTTAAAGATATATTTCTTACAAAAAATGTCTTTTTTTATGACTATGGCCTTTGGAGACTCAGTACTTACATGATAACATTCTTGTGCCCTACGAGCAGGCATCTGGTTTGCTGAAATAAAAGCAGAAGAATTTACTGTCTTATCTTTTTAGATGAGATTATGCTTTGACCAATTACTTGATAGATCTTTAACTGGAAGAGACATCTAAGAGACAGCAAATAAAAGTAATTTAAGTTTTTCATGCAAGTTCCTTCCTTTTCTGCCTGCTCCTGTAGGACAAGTAGTGATTGAATTCTGTTGTGTAAGCACCCCAAAAGTCAATTTGTGGAGGCAAAAAGCTCCAAGCAGACTTTATTCTACCCAGAGTTGTTTAACAGAAACCAACAACAAATGGGATTTGTCCAAAATTATTCAGCACCCCAATAACATTAGACAACATAGGTTCAGATACAAGTTAGGAGTTCAGTTACTACATAACGAACTGAAATTCAACAGGATCAGATCCCAAAACTCTAGAGTGATGATTCAAAAATGCACATATTCCCCCTCTCTGTCATAGTGAGGACTCAGGGGTACCCAGATCAATCACCAGGTCAGTGAGGTGTCTCAGTCCCCACGGATTGTTTCTTAGTTGGCCAGTCTAAGAAGAAGAGTCTTCAACTGGAGACCTGCTACTCCAAGGAGACTATCTCAAAGGGGGTCTCCAGAAGGCTTGATTTATACCCTAGTTGAAGCTGAGCTGTGTTCATTTATGGTACTGGTCCAGAAACTCTCTTAACCAAGGCATCTAAATGGTCTAAGACCCTGTATGTACATGATCATGGTGGTCCA